>NW_015159726.1:176101-229147 GCF_001447785.1 Gekko japonicus | reverse complement strand
ATTTCAGCTTAGTTTAGTTTCCTGAAGACACGTTGTCCTGTTTCATTTCACTCAAGCTGGTGACTGAAATGCAGAAGGTATATCAATATTGTACATTGTACGATCAGACTCCCGGTTTGCGGCGCAGCAGGGAGATGAACCACCTCGGTAGGTGGTTCCTACTTGCTCCGGATCATCGAGTGGATGGGCCAGTTCGGGGACGGAAGCACCACGCTTCCCAGATGTTGTGGTGTGATCGCGCCGGTTTGATCCGCCCCCGAACTGTCCTGCTTCTGGCCCAAATCCCCTCGTGTGAATGGGACCTTGGTTAATTATTCCCCTTACAACAGGGCTGATGGCCTCGTATCTATCCTCTCTTCAGGTCCCTGAACAACGTAGAGCGTTCACCCTGGCCAGATGTAATGCTATGCCGTCCGCCATTTTATTTGGCAGATTTAACAAGGTTTCTCATCTGGCCAGATACTGCCCTTGCAGATCGAAATGTGTGGAATCTATCACTCATGTTCTCCTGCACTGCAATTTGTATATGGACCTAAGGATCACTTACACTCTCTTTTAAGCAGCATGGGTGCTTGCTCTGATGCACTTAAGGTGAATAGACTTTTAAGAGATTTCAGTCCGGACATCACAGAGAAGGTGGCTAAGTTTCTCTGCTTGGCTTTAAAGCTGCGCCAAAGGTTCTTCTAGAATTGTATATATGAGTTTTAACTGGTTTTAAATGTATAAATGGTACTGATAATTTATGCCAATAAAGGCTGACTTGACTTGACTTGACTTGACTTGACTTGGTTAATTCAAAACTTGCTTTTGTCTATAATGGACTCATGTTATTTTCTTGTCTCATTTGCAAGTCCAAAAGAAGATTACCATTAAAAGGGCTAGCTTGAAGAGGCTAAACTTGGGGAAAATGGGAAATAAATTATTGACAAGTTTGATGATTCTTTGCAAGGCTGTTTTTTAAAACAATATTGTATAAATGTATAAAGTTAGCAAAATGACAGTATGCACCAGAGGACGAGCATGGAATGTATGTTAGAGGTACTGAACACAGTGCTTGTGCTACTGGATAATCCAGTGGGGCCTGCAGGTTCATAAGAATTTGGCTTTTGATATCTCCCCTCTCCATTTCTTGTAGCATCAGATAAATGGTGTAGTTCTGTCATTAATGGGCAGGGGGGTTATGGAGTTTGTTTTCCCTCTGTTACTCATGGAAAATGTCAAAACTTCTCTTTTGAGTCCTGTTGATGTACAACTATGCATATTTACTCTGAAGTCCAACTGTGTTTAATAGATTCAGGTGGGTAGCTGTGTTGGTCTGAAGCAGCAGAATAACGTTTGAGTCCAGTGGCACCAACAAAGTTTTATTCAAGGTATAAGCTTTTGTGTGCAAGCACACTTCTTCAGATACAGTGAAACAAAACTTCCTCAACCATTACATATGGGTAGAGAGAGGGTGGGTGGGGATTTGTTGCCAGGAAAGGCTAGTTAGGCCAGGGGTGTCAAACAGGCGGCCCGGGGGCCAGATCAGCGCCCCCCCCCCCCCCCCCCCGAGGGCTTCTATCAGGCCCGCAGTGGAACTGGCTGTCTTCTGCTTCTTCTTCCAGTTCTGCTGCATCATTGTAGGTTTGCAGCTTACAGATACACACCTGAACAGCATACTCAGGATTGCAACAGCACAGACATTTTGAGGCAGTAATTCAGAGCAAGAGGTGTCAGTTATCAGACACTGTTAAATAAACAAAATATTGCAAGAGTGCTAATGTTTTAAGCATGTTTTTTATTTTAAGTAAAAAAAAACCTTTGTGTTTGTGTCCTTTATGAAGTTTATATCTCCACTACCTGGCATTACATTTCATGACACTCATGCCCCGGCCCAACAAGATCTCATTTATGTCAGATCCGGCCCTCATAGCAAATGAGTTTGACACCCCTGAGTTAGACTGAAGATGCATAAGTAACTGGGTGATTATAGTTGAGAAGGAGTAAGGAGGTTGGTAAGAGCTGTGAATAGCAGTAAATTAGCATATAAATACAAGAGTTAACAAACAGATGTGAGAATAAAGTTTGAGTCCAGTGGTATCTCCAAGACCAACAAAATTCAATTCTGGGTATAGGTGAGAACTTGAAAGACTTAGCATGTATAGATGTACACTCCTTCAATAAATTGAAACAGATTTCCTCAAGCATTACATATTGGTAGAGAGGGGGTAGTTGCCAGGAAAGGCTAATTAGAGTCAAGATGCATAAGTAGCTGATCAATAAATACAGCTAAGATTGGAACAACTTCAGAGGACGGCGGAAGACAGGAAGGCCTGGCGTGATCTGGTCCATGGGGTCGCAAAGAGTCGGACTCGACTGTGCGACTGAACAACAACAACAAAGATTGGAACAATGCATTTGGTAAGACCTGTGAAGAGCAGATAATAAAGGAGTTAACAACAGATGTGAGAACTAAGTTTGAGTTCAGTGGCACCTTTAAGACTAACAAAGTTAATTTCTGGGTATAAGTGTAAACTGAGTGATTTAGCATGTGTACTGAGATAAGAACCCAATATCTCTGTTAAGCCCTTGGGATTCCATTGTCCTGAGTGTTATTACACTGAGTGTTATTAATACAATCAGTATTATTAATACATGGAACGTATTAATCTGACATGTGGAGATAATAGTTGTATCTTGGCAAGTGGTTTTAACTATTATACAGTGCAATCCTAAACAGAATTATGCCCTTCTAAATCCATTGAAGGCAGTGGGCTTAGAAGGGTGTAATTTTGCTTAGGATGATACTCATTAGCATCCTCAGAAGTGCTCACTGAAATGAGTTTTTTTAATTTTCTGTGGTGTTCTTACTAAATCTACAACCTGATACTTAAAATATATTACAGTAATATTTAACTGAGAACACCTCCTAGCATCAGATCGAGGACGTGAACCTTGGGAAAGCTGGATTTGCAGAAACATGTTCAGGCAAATATAATCAGTACTTCATATAGCAGAACAATTGTGCTTTGTATTTATTTTTCACTTATACTTGAGTAATCATTCATTATGGGAGATTATTAACTTGGTTTGTACTTAACAAAAGATTACAGAGTTCATGATGGTGGATAGGAATTTGATAGATGCTCTGACTCTGCTCCTGGAGCCTTCCTTTCTTTCTTTCTTTCTTTCTTTCTTTCTTTCTTTCTTTCTTTCTTTCTTTCTTTCTTTCTTTCTTTCTTTCTTTCTTTCTTTCTTTCTTTCCCGAACTTTTTGAAAGATGGCAGATGTATCTGTTTTACTTTAGCAATAATAATATGCTACTATTATAATGTGGTGGGCATCCCTGATTACTAATGAATCATTGGGGTATATTAGTACATGACACTTCTTACGTCTACTTTCTCCTGTCCCTCTCCAGCCAGCTGATATTTATTTATTTATTTATACATTCGATTTATATACCGCTCTAACCCCGAAGGGTCTCTGAGCGGTTTACATACAAATTCCAATCTCCAATTTTTCCTATCTAAGGTCACATATACAAGGGACGGGGCTGCCTACCGGCACCCAGGTGACAGGGCTTGCTGTTCTCGGCTCCTACTTCCAGGCGGCCTTCGGGTGTCGGCGTTTTAGTCTCTGGTGTCCTGGAGTAGGTCTTCCAGTCCGGTGGCTTCCTCTGGCGAGCCCGTCTTGGTGCGTGGTTCGTGTCAGCTCCGGCTAACGTCCATTTCCGGCTCCGCCGCGCCTGCGCCGCCACGTCACCGCGCCTTTTACGACTCCGTCTCCGCCGGATTTCATCACTCGACATTGCGCTCACTGGCCACCAGGGCCAGTGTCATAGAGACCTTTGTCTCAAGGGCTGGGTGAAGGCATTTTGCTGTGTCATGTGACTGCATGGTATTATCAGATAGGTTTAGAGGAGGAGTTATGCTCTCTGTGGCATTGCAAAGAATTTTGTGGCGGCTTCACTGGTACCCAACACAGTCAGTACTGTGTAGGAGATGCCCATCTTGTTTTCCATTCCATTCTGTCTTAATTGAAGTCAGTATGTAAGATTGGCCCCAGTTCGCACGACACTTGCACATATTGAGAAGCCTAAGATGTACTGTACTGTGTGTGCAGCCGCTCTGAATCCATGTAGCAGATTAATGCATCCTCAGATGTGTGTGAAGGTGCAAAACTGGCACAGGAAACCACGTTATATCCTACTTTTCCTTCCCTGTCTACCCTTCTGCTTATGCTTTACAGCTTCCAGTGCAAACATAGCCAAAGACTCCCCTTTTATACAGGGTGTACAATACAAGTGTCTTGTTAGGGAGAAACAAATGGAGTATGATATGATAGTGTGGGTTGCATTGCCTTCTGTGTCAAAGAAAGGCTCCTTGCGCAAGAGGGAAGTACGGCTGTTAGTGGGACATATCCACAAGATTGAGCCCTGTTTGGTTTTGATACCCCATTGTGCAGTTATCAATCCAGATATGTAGGAGGATCTTAATTATGGTGGCTGTTCTATTCCAGCAAAGGTGGAGTAGAAATTAAGAAACAATTTCTGGAGTTCTAAGAGGGCCCGTTTGAGACCTGTTTGACATCTTGTTGACTGATAGGCGTCTATTTCTGGTGTTGGCTTGAGAGCAGCTGAAAAGAGCAGAGTAGGCAGTTCTAAGTTGGCGTGTTGTAAACTGATTCCCTTGAGCTGCTCCAGCTGAAAATGATAGATCACATTTACTGACGCTAATTTCCAATGGACTGTTTAAACAATGTCTGTTTTGTACATGAAGGAAGTGGTCTGCCAAGTGTGAGGCTTAAAACATAATTACAATTTTAGAGTAAAATGAAAACCAAAAAAAAAAAAAAGTGGAACAATGCTTAATTCCATTAAAATATAAGGTTTCCTCATCAGAGACTTATCCAAAGGCTTGGAGCAGATAATTTTAGAATTGGTAGTATTCACTTGAGAAAACTGCAAGTATGTGGGCTGACTAGATAAATGAGTTTCCATCACATACGCAAACGTGCATTTTTTTTAAAAAAGGGCTTTTAAAATCCTGTCTGTTAGAATTTAGATACCTCTATTTAATACTGAGGTGTTGAAGTGAGACTGGAAAGCTAAGGTATGAAAGGAAAGTAATTCTTCACTGAATAGAGGTACATACAGACATTGAACCTGCCTCATCCCTGGGCAAGATTACAGTAGCAAATGTGAAATACTTGTGGGGCCTACAGGCAAAGATTAACTTGGTACTATTTGGGATAGGTGTGAACAAGGAAAATGAGTCAGGAAAAGCATCCCGGTGACTCACCAGAAAAAATGGCAGGTTTCCCTACAAAGTTTCTATTGGTAGCAGTGGCTTCCTGGCTTAGCTATAGTTAAGAAGACAAGAACAAGCTGTGTGGGGTTCCACCCTTCCTTTGATCAAATTCCCCCTCCACGAAGACCACATTTGCCAGCATCAGCTTGGGAAATCCTTGGAGATTTGGGAGTAGTACTTGGTAGCGTTCCCAGCCTCCAGGTAGTAGCTAGAGATCTCCTGAGATTACAACTGATCTCCAGGCAACAGAGATCAGTTCACTGGAGAAAATGGCTACTCTGGAAGGCGGACTCCATGGCATAGGGTCGCCAGGTCCTCCCCACCAGGGGGATTGGGGGGGTGTTCCGGGAGGGGGAGGGCGCAATAATGTCATGCAGAATGACATCATCGCATTGGGACACAGTGCTGTGCGTGTATGATTGGGGGGGGGGGAAGTGGGCACCACATGTGCCTGCCCTACAAGCCACAAATTTGCCCCTTGCAGGGCAGGTGCGCATGTGCCCCACTTGAAAAGAGCAGCTGCCCCACATGCCTGCCCTGCAAACTGCAAATTTGTCACTTGCAGGGCAGGAGCAGGCAGCTCTCACTTGAAAGGAATGGGTGCCGCGGGTGCCTGCCCTTCAAGCCGCAAATTCACCACTTGCAGGCCAGGCGCGCACATTGCCTGATTTTTTCAAGCGGAGCTGCGGATGACTGTTGGGGTGAGGCTTCCCCTCACCAGCCACCTGGCTGGCATCTGAGGGGAGCCCCAAAAATCAGGGGATCCCCCACCTGGGGACTGGCATCCCTACCATGGCATTATACCCCATCGAAGTTCTTCCCTTCCCCAAACCACCCCAGCCCTCCTCAGGCTCCGCCTCCAAAATCTTCAGATATTTCCCAACCCAGAGTTGGCAATGTTAGTGCTCGGAGTTGTTGGAACTTGAGGCGAGGAGGGTGCTCAGCAGGGATATGATTTCACAACCTGTAGCGTCACATCCAGGCCAAAGGTTAGCTCCTCCAACTCTTTCCAATAATGCCACTTCTCTTCCCACCAAATTCAGTTTTTGAATTTAAATTTCCTTCCTTATAGTGCTATCCCTTCTGTCTTTTTTCTTCCACCTTGCATCGCTTGGAGGCTTCTGTATGCATGTATTAAGTATGTCATATTAACTTTTTGATCCTACATATTTGTGATGGTATAACTCAGGCATGTCCAACTTCGAACAGGTAGTGATCTGTTTTTTCCGGCCAAAAGTGCCGGTGATCTACCACCATGAAAATAAAGTTTCAAATTAGTTTCAAATTAGATTTTAACCCACTAAAGTTGGGTTCCACCGGGGGGGGGACATTTATAATGCAACTTCTGTCATTTACTGGTAAGCAAAGTAAGCGAAAACAAAACAGAGAAGAACTGCGAACATTTTTATTTTTTATTGAGTCCAGCAAACCAGGAGACCAAGTGGGGCTGGTGATCTACCTCTGACCCCTCCGCGATCTACTGGTAGATCACGATCTAACTGTTGGACATACCTGGTATAACTGGATGCTGTTCAGTGATGTTCCACTCACCCTAAAATAAAACCATTTCAAAATCCTCTTCAGGTTTTCCTCAGTGTTAAGGAGAAAAATACTCTTTCAAAACCCATAGGAGGATGCTAGCCAACAGTATTCATTCACATCACTCTCTTGATCCCCAACTGACCTCTGGCTTTCTGTGTCTAACAGGTGGCAATTGATCAGTTTCTCCTAGTCTTTGTGGTATACCACAGAGTGTCTATGGTATACCATAGGAGAAGCAGAAGTCCTAGAGCATCCACCCTCTGTAACCAGAATTTCCATTTCTCTTAGAAGCTACCATATACCATAGCCTCTTCCCTCAGAAGCTGCTGTGTCCTCTAGGAGAACTGATTTATGTTGTCTGGAGATTAGTGGTTGTTCTGGGAGAAATTCAGGATCCATCATGAGGTTGGTAACCCTACCCAGCACTTGCACACAACAGTGAATATATGGAGGATATATGTTAACTTGTGCCTGAACAGGCCTCAGTGCAGGGTAAAAATGTTTTAAATAAATGTTGGCACCTGTGTGAATCACAATTCAGATTCCACTTAAGCAGGAATGTTAACTAGCTTAAATTCTTGATTAGACTTAACAGACTGCTAATGACAGTGCCAACACATCCCTTAATCATGGTTATGGTGTGAGGGAGGGGTTGACAAAAAGGAGCACAGGGTCCCATAGCCAGCTCCTAATCTCTTCACCTTGATAAAGAGATCAGGCCTGTTACACCAACACTATCTGCCAAGGAGTTTTAGTGAAGGAAAGTGTAGGCTTCTGGCACACTTGCTTTACTCATCCTGCATAGTCTATTCTTACCAGCATGAGTAATCCCAATTCCAGAACTGGCACCAGGGAGCCTTTGGGAAAAGTTGCTTCCTAATCCTTTATGCAACAAGATATAGCAGTAGAAATCATCTGTCCTTCTAATAGTCATGGGCCCTGGTCACACTAGCGGGAAAAGCCATGGCAGGAGTGCGGCTTTTTAGAGGCGCAGCAAATTGAAGCGCGGCATCGGGATCAGACAGATCTCCCAAGCCGAGCTGCATTTGCTCCCCACCACGATCACATGCCGAGGGGGAAGCGATGGGACAAAGGGCGAGGCGAGGCAGCTGCGCAGTTGTGCACATGCAGGGCCTCACATACCACGGGCTATGGGTGCGTTGGCAATCACACGGCCGCCCGTGCTGCGTGTTTCCAAGTAGGTAGTAGTGTTTTGCTGGTATCTTTTAAATCCGTGTTTTCAGCCAGAACGGACAGGTTGGGGGCAGGTGCGTGATGCTTGCCAGATGTTGGCATCTGATCACACCGGTTTAATCTGCCCTCAACCTGTCCGTTTCGCGGGGCAAATCCTCTCATGTGACCGGGGCCATGGGCTGGCTACTGTGGAGATCAAAAGGTCTGCAAGATGGAGGCCAGCCTTGGTTACAATGTAGGGTTCCCAGGTTTGCTGAAAAATCTTTTTTGTTCATTAAAAAAATAAGGAAATAAAAAATTCCAATAAGGGTGATATCCCCAGATACTGCAAGGATACACACGGTGTAGTGACTCAAAAGAGGAGGAGGAAGTGGGGGAAGGAACCAAACCAGAGCATGGGGGGGGGGTGTTAATAGTGACAAAGCTGTGGAACAGGGACAGGAAAGGAGCCAACAAGAGGGAGGCTGGGCAAGCAGAGCTGAGGAAAGTAGAGATGGGGACTGGGGAAGAAATGAAGATGAAAGTGGGGTGGAACAGGAGCCAGTGATGGGGACAGGGTCTCCCCTTCGCTGTGGATTCTTGTGGGTTCCCCATCTTGTAAGTCTCTAAGACTCTGTACTTATTTCACAAGAAGATATAGGAAATCTGAGATTTCCCCGAACAGCAGTTGACATATTGTATATCAGGTGATTTAGATGTGGGTCACCTCTCTCCCTTCCTACATGTTGCTCTAATCAGCTGGGAAATTTCACTGTAAATGAGTCAGTAATCCTACCTGCACAGGACTTCATGCCTTTTCCATTCCTTGCATCACTCGGGTCCTCACCTTTTGTTCATGAGTCATCTCTGTTCTCGTTTATTCACATGCTCAGGAGAAGTAGCTGCAGTTATTTCATGCTTCCAAACTGTGATGGACCTGGACTGGTGTGAGTTGTATTCCTAGAGCAATGGGCTTTGACAGGGGTCATTTCGCAGAAAAAGAGCTAGGGGAACTCATTAGCATAACTCATTAGCATATGCCACACCCCCTGACATCACCGGAAGTGTCATAAGGCCACACCCCCTGACATCACCGGAAATGTGTCATAAAGCCACACACCCCGCCCCCAACGGTCCTGGCTGCCGCTGCCGGCCTTGCAGCTCCACTGCCGAGCCCCATGAGGGGCCCGGTGGTGGACCTGCAAGGCCGGCGGGAGTGCAAGGAAGCCCCGCGAAGGCCCTCCCTGGCCCCAGGCAGGCAGGGGTGGGGAGAGGCAAGGAGGAAGCAACTTACCCTCCCTCTTCTCCTGCCTCCTCCTGGCTGAATGAGGGCCGGAAGCGGGGTGGCTGGAAGCAGGGGGCGGGGCTTCGTCATGTGCCCCGCCCCCGTACCTCACCCGGGGGAACTGTGTTCCCCCCCCCGAAATGACCTCTGGGCTTTGAGGATTCTGTGTATGTGAACTTGATGAGGATTCTCACAGGCTCTGGACAGGAAGCAGCCAAAGCTCGGTGTCTGAGCAAATGCTGCCAAACAGTCCTAGGCTCAGCTAGGCAGGATACATTAGTGGTGTAAGGCAACTTCATAGGAAGGGGTGTAAGAGTGACTCCTCACAATACCTCAAACACTTAAATGGGGAAGGATATGAAAAAAATAATGAGAAACCAATGATCACAGTTATTGGAGTATTTTTTAAACCTCCATAATGGTGACCGATTTCACTCAACTAAGTTTGGTGTAGTGGTTAAGAGTGCAGACTCTAATCCGGGAGAACCGGGTTTGATTCCCCACTCCTCCATATGCAGCTGCTAGTGTGACCTTGGGTCAGTCATAAGTTCTTTCAGAGCTGTTCTCTCAAGGACAGTTCTCTAGAGTGCTCTCTCAGCCCCACCTACCTCACAGAATGTCTGTTGTGGGGAGGGAAAGGGAAAAGGATTGTAAACTGCTCTGAGACTCCTTCAGGTAGTGAAGGGTGGGGTATAAATCCAATCTCCTCCTCCTCCTGCTGCTGCTGTTGTAGGGTTGCCAAGTCCTACCTTCGTAATAGCGAGGGGAGTCCTGGATATCCCTGGGAGCTTCCTGGTGCACGCGCCGCTATCACATCACCCAGAAGTGATGCGATCGCGTCGTGCAAGTTGGGGGCGGGGCCACAATCATCCTAGGGAAAAACAGAGTTTTCCCTTGGATGATAGAGCGTCCCCCCGCAACATGCCCGACGCGATTGTGTCACCTCCGGGTGATATGTTCATGCCGGGCACGTCATGCACTTTGGGGGTGGGGTCCCCCCCCGGCGGCCCAATCCCCGTCGCTGGGGAACGGGCCCCTGGGGGGACTTGGCAACCCTATGCTGCTGTTGTTGTTGTTTGGGATCAGAGGACATGTGGTTCAGGGGTCATTTTGGGGGGGGACGCGGGGGGACGCCATCCCCCCCGGGTGAGGTGCGGGAGGGCGGGGCCTGGAGCTCCCTGCTGGTGCCCGCTGGAGGTCGCCACCGGCTGTGGGGGGGACACACTTCCGGTGATGTCAGGGGGTGTGGCATATGCTAATGAGTTATGCTAATGAGACCTCCTAGCTCTTTTTCTACGAAATGACCCCTGGGTATACTAAAGAAGGAATAGCCCTGGCTAGCCCAATTTTGTCAGATCTCGGAAGGTAAAGAGGGGCCAGCTCTAGGTAGTGTTTGGATGGGAGGCCTCCAAGGGATGCCAGGGTGGCTACCAATGTTCCCTCTAAGCGGTGGAGTCTTGTGAGCAAAAATTCTACTTTGTTCGCTACTGGCATTAAAGTTGTGAATAAGCAATTTGGCTACTGCATAAATCCGTTTGCTCTGGAGCCACATCCTTCCTGAGCTGAGACATGTGTGAGCCGGAGGCTAAAAAGCTGTGAGCTAGCTCACACTAACTCAGCTTAGAGGGAACACTGGTGGCTACACAGAGGCAGACCGTGGCAAACCCTACAGGGTCTCCATAACTTGGTTGCAACTTGTCAGCACTTTACACCTACGCACAAGAAGGAAGAACCTACCAGCTTTTCCCCCATGGGGCTGTAATATGCTGAACTTGTTGCCGGTTTCTAAACTCATTTAAAAAGATTTCCATCTGAAGGAAACTCAAGTCCCTCTCTAAGCACCTCCAAGCTGTCCTGCTCTAACTGGCTGAAGTTGGCATGGCATTCTGCTGTTGATCCGCATATCTCATTCCAGCTGTGTCTGAACATGTAGGGTCTGCATACAATCTAACAGTTATCCAGTTTTCTTCTAATCTCTCTCTCGGCCCTAATGGAAGAACCTACGGTTAGACTGGACTTGCCTGTTTGAAGTGTGCTTTGGATACAGTTGAAAACCTGTTTATTTCACTCTGGCTGCTCTGCCTTTCCTATAATTCCTTCACTTTGATTATTGAGGTTATTATAGGACAAGAGCTCCTTTGTAGAAAGCATATTGAGCATTCTGGGGCCTAGCGTGACTAGCAGATATAAATTGTATGGAAGCAATTAAAGTGGGAGGAAATGTCATCCAGGCGGAATTTAAATGTACAGAGTTGTGGCATTGATTAATTTCTCTCTCTTTTTCTTTTCAATTTTTAAAGAAAGAGATAGTAACTTACTTCTGCCTGATGCATGCTCTAATCAAATGTTATGGTAATACAGGAGTCCTTGACTTGTTGGTACTTCTGAAATTTTGAAAACAGGTAGCTGGCACCACCACAAAATGGCTGCCGTGGGGGTTGGGGCCAATCACAAACTGTTGGGAGGGTCCAAGCCAAGTATCCTCCTGTGAATCCAGATGGATGCTCCTGACAGACACTCTTGGGCTCTTCTGGGTAGTGAAGGGCGGGGATAAATCCAATCTCTTCTGAAGTAACCCCTCATTTTAATTTCAAAGGTAGCTTTATAGTTCTGTCCATTCTTCTACCATAGTAGATCTTCAAACAGCTGTCCCTTTGATTGATGGAGTTTTGATGCCCTAATGTTGACGTTCCAGAGCTTGTCTAGAACTTAAATCCTGGGAATCAGGAGCAGGTGAAAAACTGCCACTCAGAAAACCAAAGTAGACATTACCAACTGTATCTCACATTGAAATCAAGGCTGTAGCCTGGGAATAGGCATCTGTAGGGCCTGTGAAGTTGCAACTGAGACAGTGGTGTTTCCCCCACTGGGGAGAAGAGCAGGGTATAAATCCTCCGGTATATATAATTCTATTTTGGTCATGGACTCCCCTGAACATTCCAACATGCTCCAAAATCAGTTCACTCTCTGATCTGTCATTCAGAGGGTCTCCCTATCCACTGGCTGCTTTGCCTGAGTCCTGCCTCCAACATTCTAAACAGTTTGCTGTTCCTCTCCCCCCCACAGCCAGTCAGAACACAGAGGTCATTTGCATATGTGACCTGATTCGCCTTTGCCTCAGAACACAGAGATCGTTTGCATATGCAGCCTCACTGGCCTTTCCCTCTAACATTCTAAACAGTTTGCTGTTGATGTTCTGAGGTAAAATAAATTTCCCCTTAGTGTCTGTTGGGGGAAACCATGGTTGCAAATCTCCAGGTGAGGGCTAAAGATCACTCAGAATTACAACTGCTTTCCAGATGGCAGAGATCAGTTCCCCTGGAGAAAATGGTGGACTCTGTGTCTTTATATCCTGCTGAGATGGCCCCTGTATGACAGCCAATGTGACGTAGCAGTCAGGGCTTCAGCTATTAAAACTGATGTCCAGATGACCCAGATCAGTTCTCTTGGAGACAAAGGCTGCTTTGGGCAGTAGATTCTATGGCATTATACCCTGCTGAGGTCCCTCCCCAGCCCAAATCCTGCCCTCCCCAGGCTCTATCCCTCAAATCTACAGGTATTACCCAACCCAGAGTTGGCAACCATGTAATTGGCTATGGAACCACTTTCCAGACCCTTGGAACCCAGAAAACATGGCACAGGAGGAGGTGCTTTTCTACCTTAGCTGTGACTGCATAGCCCCAAATTAACATAAGCCACCCTCCAGGTGGCACCTGGAGATCTCCAGCTATTAAAACTGATGTCCAGATGTCTCCTGGAGACAATGGCTGCTTTGGGCAGTGGATTCTGTGACCTACACCTCAAATCCTGCCCTCCCCCGGCTCTACCCCTCAAATCTACAGGTATTTCCCAATCCAGAGTTGGCAACCATGTAATCAGCTATGGAACTAATTTCCAGACCCTTGGAACCCAGAAAACATGGCACAGGAGGAGGTGCTTTTCTACCTTAGCTGCCACTGCATAACACCCCCCTCCCCCTCAAAAAATAAGTCAGAGGTGGAGAGAACCGTATCTGTTACCATGAGGCTGTCCTCCCATTCTACCCACTTGGGGCAGCAAAATGACTTGAGACAGCCCTGCCTTAAAGCTAAGCAGAAGGAAAGAAACATGGCTTGCCTCCCTCCATTTTCCGCTTCCCTCTGCTGCCCCACCAGCCACAGTCGGGACACTCATCTGGAGCTTCCTTCTAGATCTCGTTGTATTTCTTCCCACAGCGGGCATTACTCCTAGTATACCAATAAAGGGGAATAAAGACTTAAGGCTGTGATCTTAGCTGTTCTAACCCACATCCAAGCTCAAAACTGGTCTTTCCTGCAAGAGTTTAGAATATGCAGAATTCAGAATATGCTTAAAGTTGAGCGCATGCTGTACAATCCTGTGTATATTTATGTGGAAGTAATTTCCACAGAACTGAATGGCGCTTACTCCCAAGTAAGGACACAGCAGAGTAAGAAAAAGGTCAGAAACAATTAAGGCTGGAAAGAATAAGATCTTTTGTACCAGACTCCCACACTAGAATCTAGTTCCATTGGCTTGAAAATGTTGACCTTTTAATACATTCACAGACAAGGCTTTACAGTTTAGCCTGCAGCAGTGACTGTACAATGCTTTAGACTCATTTACTGCTGGTGAGATCAGTTTGGTCCATGTTCTTTGTCAGGAATTTTTCATAGGTGATGGGACAGAACAGGGCTATGCAGAAGCCACCTCAGTTCTCCAAATACTACAGAGACTTCGCTCTGGTCCAGCTTAATTTTTTGCCCTCAGTGCTTCTAGGAGGGAGATACCTGCACGCATTCCATACTCCCAGCGCCTTTGCCCCTGCCACAATCCAGCACAGTCGAAACAGTTGAGCATGTATTACTATACTGAAATTCTACAAGGACATGTGTTCCATATACCTCACCCTTATTCTATCTAAGTTCTCAGGTAGATTGGATATATTTTCCCCCTCCTTGCTGATAATTGAAGTGTGACATTAAAGTGGCCAAGTTCTGTGCTAAGGGTCTTATCCACAAGGAAGCTGATAACCCATACTCTCAACACCTAGTAGGTATAGGAAGGTATTTTAAAATTTAATTTTCTTTAATGTTTATGCTTTTATGCAGTGTGTACTAGATGCAGACTGTCGTTATAATGTTGTTTGATCTCTGGATTGTAAATAAAGAATGTACAAATGAATGTTAGTTAGAAACCTTACATTTTACAGCTTAGGACGAGGGGTGAGTGGGAGAGAGAGAGCCAGTGTGGTGTAGTGGTTAAATGTGTGGACTCTAATCTGGGAGAACTGAGTTTGATTCCCCACTCCTCCACTTGCAGCTGTTGGATGACCTTTGCCAAGCCATAGTTTTGTCAGAGCTGTCCTTGAAAGAGCAGTTCTCTCAGAGCTCTTTCAGCCCCACCTACCTCACAGGGTGTCTGTTGGGGGGAGGGGAAGGCAAAGGAGTTTGTAAGCCACTCTGAGTGAAGAGCAGAGTATAAATCCAATCTCTTCTCTTATTATTATTATTATTAGAAGCAAAGTCACTATTTGTGCTGCATAAAACCTGTAGCCATATAGGTGAAGCACTGTGTGCATGCATGTTAAATACTGTTATCATGGTCAGCAATATTGTGCTTTTTCCTGACAGGAGACTTTTCCTCCTATGCATATGTGCTGCAGTCTGATACCTTGGGTTGTCACATTAAGAATTGTCACTAAATGTTTGACTGCCTATTTGTTCAATGCCTTCACCTTGTGATAAAAAGGCTTGAATGTTCGAGCTCTTTGCCTTGGGCTCCAAGAAACTTGAAAAGTGAAAATTAAGAAAGGTTTTCCTGCTCCTGGACTTCCAAAAAGGACAGAGCTCTCGTTCAATTTAATGAAACTGAAGTCTGCTACACACAGCCCGTATAAACATGGGAAACAGCTACTACTATTGATCAGCAACAATGTACCTCCCAGTGGAAATAGAAACAGAGAGATCAGCCCCTGCAACAAAGCTCAGTCCCCACTCTGGCCTTATATCCACCTAAGTGACATTATCACACAACCCAATAATATTAGCCATATCGTCCTCTCATGTGATATATGCTGTCGTGTGCCAGCAGTGTTCTTCTGCTGTTTATGTTAGTCAACCAGGACAGTCTCTGTGCAAGAGAATAAGCTGACACAAAATGGGAAAACCAGGAAATCAGATTTCAATCACCCCAGACATTCAGCATGGATGAAAGTAGGCCAATATGGGTCAGGCAAGAAAATGGCTGAAGTGGGTGCCTTCCATCATCTCCCCCTCCCCATACCAATAAGACATTTGAAGCTTCTTTCTCCCTTCGCAATCTCTAGTAGACTTTAAGATAGAAGTACTTCAGTAGAAAAGTTTCAAAGAGCCAGACCCAGAAGGTGCAGAGGTGGAATTCATGTGCAGATTTGATACTTATCCCATTTGGGCTCAACAGGGACTTGGAATGGGCAGCTCATTACAAAAAAGCAATTGTTTCTTCTTAACAGGTTTATGTACTATTCAGATTCACCCACTTTTTCCAGTTTATCAACAATTGGGAGTGGTCCACACCCACTCTGAATGGATTGTTTACCCTTTTGACCAGATCTTGTTTTCACCTGAGCTCTGTAACACATCACCTGTGAAACTGGCCTTTCTGGCCTCTCTTTGTAACAGCTTTCCTCCCTCCCTGACCCCACCCTTCTGCTGTTTGTAACTCTAGGTATACTTTTGGCCAGTTGACCTTTACACTACATGTATCTGATGTAGTAGACTCTGGCTCATCAAAATTTAGGCCGTAAGACATACGGCAAGACTCTTTTGTTATTTTGACTAACATGCCTATTTCTGTAGAATTTGTATTTTTTATATGTCATTTTTAAAGCCTGAGAATCTGTGGGTTGGATCCTGGAATCTCGTTCTGTTATCAGTGCGGCTTTAGGTTGGATCCTGCAATCTCATTCTGTTATCAGTGCAGCTTTGGATCCTGCAATCTTGTTCTGCTATCAGTGCTGCTTTCCTGCAATGGAAGAAGCCTTCTGCTGACACCTCAAAGAGCACAGCCATTAGTGAAACAGATCTATGTGATCCAAATGTGATACTTAGGTGGATTTGATTGAGAGCCAGTGTGGTGTAGTGGCTAGAGTGTTGGACTAGGGTCTTGGAGACTTAGGTTCGAATGCTTACTCCACAATAGAAGCTTGCTAGGCAGCCTTGCACCAGTCACATACTCTCAACCTAAACTACCTCAAAAGACCGTTGTGAGAATAAAATGGAGGTGAGCAGAATGTTGTAATTTGTTTTGGGTCCCCACTGAGGATAAATGTGAGGTAGAAATGAAATTAGTCAATTCATTAATTAATCTATTTTATGGCTTTATTCCCCCCCCCTTCATGCTGTTCTGCATGTTCCTCAGTTTTTGAACTAGCAACTTCTGACCAATTCAGAATGCTTAGAGTCAAGTCTGAGAATCCTGGTTTAAAAGTTATCCTGATCTTTTACATCACAGCCTTCTTGAGGAATTGTAAACTCAAGGACTGTTGATGTAATCGGAATCACACAGTCAGTTGCATCTGAATCAGTGGGAATATTGTGTACAAAAAGATAACTGCTGTTTTTATTGTTCCTAACTTTACATTAATATCCGGAGCCAGGATATATGGGAAGTTTAAGACATCAGGGGATCAATGTTCCCTCTAAGCTATGGAGTCTTGTGAGCAAAAAATTCTACTTTGTGAGCTACTGGCATTAAAGTTGTGAGCGAGTGATTTGGCTGCTGCATACATTCGTTTGTTCTGGAGCCCTCCTTCCTGAGCTCAGACAAAAATGTGTGGGCCAGAGGCTAAAAAACTGTGAGCTAGCTCACACTAACTCAGCTTAGAGGGAACACTGCGGGGGATAGTGAGTTTCGATAACCACCTCCCACCCCATACACTTATTTATTCCTCAGCAAGAGATTGCACTTTTCAAAACTAGTTAAACTTGCAGGTATATACGCCCATTTCTAAGATCGACTGTGCCAGGTAAATAACGGCATATAGATAGCGAGTATCAACTGCAATGTGAACACAGGATCACAAATCAGTGCATTAGCACCACAGGGGAAATATGGTAATTTTGCTGTAAAATATTCCACCCATAACATTTAGGTTTAAGCAGTGTTCTTGTTAAAGAACACCACTTCTTTAAACACTGCTCGGGTCCATTGTGGGTTATTTCCCCCCCATTTGCTGATGAATTGAAAAGTTGCTGGAAAAATAATGAGAGCGTGTAATAAAATGTACCCCCTGCCATATTACTTAAGCAAGTTTTAGATTTTCATTTTCCAGGCATATAGTGTTATGAAAGTTCTGTAAAACCCCCACTGGAGAATTTCCTCGCACAATGGAGGATTAATATTAATTGCAAGAGGATTGCATAACGTAAAAAAATAGGAAACCCTCTTTTCTTTTCTTTTGCTTTTTGGCTCTCCCTTTGTTGTTATATTTTTGACACATGTTTGCACAATGCATTTTGTCCTGACGAAAGGAGCATTGATTCTTGAAAACTTATCCCCTGAAAATCTTGGTCTCTCAGGTGGTGCTGGACTTGAATCTAGCGGCATTTTATCATGTGTCTCTTCGTTTGCCCCCTCACCTCCTCTCTGACAAGTCCGTTTTCTAATTTACACTATTACATTTTAAAGGAATGTGAATGAAGACTGCTTCTCAGTTTTCTTTTGGAAGACCTGAATGCATTCTTGAGGGGAATACCTTGAAGGAAGATCTGTGTTAGAATTATTGGATCCACTCACTGGGTTTTATTTCAGAGAGAAGTGTGGGGTGGTACTGGACTAGGATCTGGGAGACCCAGCTTTGAGTTCCCATCCCCACTCTTCTGTGGAAGTTCTCTGGGTAACCTTGGGCCAGCCACACCCTCTCTCTCAGCCTGTCCTACCTTGTAGAGTTAAGAGAACATAAGAGAACATAAGAGACGCCAATGTTGGATCAGGCCAAAGGCCCATCCAGTCCAACACTCTGTGTCACACAGTGGCCAGAAATACCAGTGCCATCAGGAGGTCCAGCAGTGGGGCCAGGACATTAGAAGCCCTCCCACTGTTGACCCCCCCAAGCACCAAGAAGACAGAGCATCACTTGCCCCAGAGCCCCTATCTATACCTTGTGGCTAATATCCACTGATGGACCTCTGCTCCATATGCTTATCTAATTCCCTTTTGAAGCCGTCCATGCTTGTAGCCGCCACCACTTCCTGTGGCAGTGAATTCCATGTGTTAATCACTCTTTGGGTGAAGAAGTACTTCCTTTTATCCGTTCTAACCCGACCGCTCTGCAGTTTCATGGAGTGCCCACGAGTTCTTGTATTGTGAGAAAGGGAGAAAAGTACCTCTTTCTCTACCTGCTCTTTCCCATGCATAATCTTATAAACCTTGATCATGTCACCCCTCAGTCGTCGTTTCTCCAAGCTAAAGAGCCCTAAGCGCTTTAACCTCTCCTCATAGGGAAAGTGTTCCAACCCTTTTATCATTCGAGTTGCCCTTTTCTGCACTTTTTCCAAAGCTATAATATCCTTTTGAAGGTGTGGTGACCAGAACTGCACACAGTATTCCAAATGAGGTTGTTGTTTTTAAGATAAAATGGAGGGGAGACCGAAGTTGTAGGCTGTTTTGAGCCCCCATTCTTGGGGTATAAACATCTAAGGATGGGAGACGGCCATTTTCAATTTGCATACAAGTTACAGTTGAGAGCTAGCATCATGTAGCGGTTAAAGTGTCAGATTAGAAACTGGGGTGACTGGGTTTGAATCTGTGTTCTGTCATGGGAACCTGCTTGGGGGCCTGTGGCCATCACAATCTCTCGATCTCACAAGGCTATTGTTGTGTGAAGATAAGGTAGAGAAGGGGAGAAGGATACGAAAAACCACTTTGGGTCCCAGTCATGGAGAAAAATGGGACAGAAATAAAAACAAAATAATAATAATAATAATAATAATGATGATGATGATGATGATGTTCTGTAAGGTAAAGGTAAAGGTTCCCTTGTTCGAAAGCCAGTTGAATCCGACTCTAGGGTTGCAGTGCTCATCTCCATTTCAAAGCCGAAGAGCCAGCGCTGTTTGAAGACGTTTCCGTGGTCATGTGGCCAGCATGACTAAACACCAAGGTGCACGGAACACTGTTACCTTCCCACCGAAGTGGTACCTATTTATCTACTTGCAATTTCTTGCTTTCGAACTGCTAGGTTGGCAGGAGCTGGAACTAGAGATGGGCACTCACTCCATCATGCGGCAGCCGGGTCTCGAACTGCTGAACTACTGACCTTCCACAGCCTGCAGTTTAACATCTTATCCACTTGAGCCACCGCAGCTCCTAAAGTTCTGTACAGTAACTCAAAAAAGCCTTTTGTGCCTAGCCTTTTTATGGCAATTGCCCTGCATCCAGGATCATCATCCTGGGAATTCGGAGCCCTTTTCATCTCACTGAAGGAAAGTACCATTAAGAGTGCCTCAGCATTCTAGGAAACAATTGGTTTCATTGCAGAATTCAGGCTGCTGAGCAGTTGCTCCTGCAACTCAAGCAAGAAGCTGTAGAAAAGGAGACCTGAAGGGCACATGTTCTATTTAAGGTACCAGAACTGTGTCAAAAGCTTGCTTCTCCCAAAGTGTGTGAGACGGAACCCTGGTCTTTGCCTTACAGAATCCACAAAGCTGTGGTTGTGTCTTGACTCTGCTGTACTAAAAATGTCTGAGGAAGAAAGATTTTCAATGTCTAAATAATACTTTAGTCATTGTAGTAGTAGTAATAATAATAATAATAATTTCTTAATTATTTATTAGGAAATATATTGTAAACAGCTTAGAGTCTAGGGAACAGAGCCGGTTTGTTGTAGTGGTTAAGAGCAGCAGACTCTAATCTGGAGAACCGGGTTTGATTCCCCACTCCTCCACATGCAGCTGCTGGGTGACCGTGGGTCAGTCACAGTTCTCTCAGAGCTGTTCTCTCAAGAGCAGTTCTCATAGTTCTCTCAGAGCTGTTCTCTCAAGAGCAGTTCTCTAAGAACTCTCAGCCGCACCTACCTCACAGGGTATTCGTTGTGGGGAGAAGAAGGGAAGGAGATTGTAAACCGCTCTGAGTGAAGGATGGGGTATAAATCCAATCTCTTCTTCTTCTTTTAGGCGCTGTGTAAATAGTTTCATGTACATGTTTATGCTCGCCATTTGGTATACAATGGGATATCTGTTGTGATCAAGGAAAGAGAAGTCACACTGTATTCCCCAATGGATTGCTGGGGTGGCTTCTCCTTCCAGAGAGAGGCAACTTCAGGCAGTAAGTTTCTGCATTTTTATTCCCACCTTCCCCAGGACCTCAGGGTGGACTTTATGGTTGTCCTGTCCGCTATTTGCATCCTCTCAACAACCTTGTGAAGAAGGTCAGGCTGAGACAGAGTGACTTGCCTAGGGTTGGCCACTCTGGGTTGGGAAATACCTAGAGATTTTGGGTGTGGAGCCTGAGAAGGGTGGGATTTGAGGAGGTGAGGTTCTTCTGTGGGGTATAATGCCATAGAGTCCACCTTCCAAAGCAGCTATTTTCTCCAGGTGAACTGATCTCTGTCGCCTGGAGATCCAGTTGCAATCCCAGGAGATACCCAGCCACCACCTGGAGGTTGGCAACCCTAAACTTGCCTAACGTCACCCAGTGAGCTTCATAATGCTGTGTCTTTACTTCTTCACCCAAAGAGTGATTAACACATGGAATTCACTGCCACAGGAGGTGGTGGCAGCTACAAGCATCGACAGCTTCAAGAGGGAACTGGATAAACATATGGAGCAGAGGTCCATTAGTGGCTATTAGCCACAAGGTATAGATAGGAACTCACAGGCTGGGGCAAGTGATGCACTGTATTCTTGGTGCTTGGGGGGGGCACAGTGGGAGGGCTTCTAGTGTCCTGGCCTCCCCTCCTGATGGCACCTGGTATTTTTGGCCACTGTGTGACAGAGTGTTGGATTGGATGGGCCATCGGCCTGATCCAACATTGGCTTCTCCTATGTTCTTATGGCTGAGTATCTAAACTGGGGTCTCCAAGATTCTAGTCAGATGCTCTAACCAATACCACACCATACTAAACAACCTCTGTAACGGTATTGAGATAGAAGGTAGATGACCAGCTTCTAGGCCCTGGGGATGGGGAATATAGCAATACTGCTGCCTACCCATCCTCTACAGGCAAGGAAACAGGATGCGTTAGCTTGTGTTGGTTCCAGCCAGTTCACATAACTGATAGGGAGTGATTTAAGTCTGGCTTCCCACAACTACTGCAGGGGGTGCCCCAAGAAAAGAGGTGTCTACCGTTGTCTGGGACTCATCCAGTGTGCCTGACTGCAAGGCAAGCCAGACTAGATGGCAGACGATTGTTGGACCACCAGGAGAGGGGAAGAGATTTAAAGTGTAGCATGGGTGGGTATATGTGTGTGGGAGTCAGAGCTGTACCTAGGGGCTAATGAAAGACTGGTGAGCCCTTGAGGGGAGGGGAGGAGTGGAGATGTTCAGACCAGGGATCTCATCCTGTCAGCTCCTGAAGTGACCACCAGTAGCCTGAGAGAAACCGGCGGAGGCTGCTTTCACCTCCTTATATTCCTCTGCTCTGAGGGGAAGGCAAGTGAAGAGAAGCCTAGGCCAGGAAGCTCATATCAGCAACTCCTGAGGAGACAGCCATTTTCTCCACAGGGCCTGATCTCGGTAGTCTGGTTATTAATTGTAATTCTGAGAGAACTCCAGCTTCCGCTTGGAGGTTGGCAATTCTGTCTGAGACTGTGTCAGGTGTTTCATTGTTCTTTTCTTACTGTAAATCGCTTTGGGTGCCTTGATAGAAAGGCCGTGTATAATACATTCAGTCAAGGAATAAATGCATGGCCCTCTGCTCCCCCTGTGGAGCTCTGTGGCCAAAAATAATGGTTGAGAAGAAGTATTTTGGGGATAAAAGAGGTAAAGAGTTCAGCTGCTGCTTCCCATTCTTCCGTAAAACATTTTAAGGTCCCTTCACCTCACCCCCACCTTCACAGGGACTCTGCATTCTCTGAGATGGGACAGTTGATGCTGCCATCATATCTACGTAGGCCCTGTGCAGCCAGTTATGCCCTGACCCCGAAAACCAGGAAACCAAGTACAGAGGAATCTCTGAAGAATTCATTGAGCCTACTAAGAACTGGAAATCGACTGGTTAAATACTGCAAGTAACTGAGACACAGCGTTATGTATAAAGTTTCTGTTTGCTAGGTTCCCTGTAATCATCATAGCATTGTAGAGGAATGGTGGAGAGCCATGTTGGATATGCGCCAACCGCATGTTGAAACAGAAGTCCAGGAATGTGGAGGGTTTAATGGCAGGCTACTAGCTCTTAGTGCATTATTATGCTGCGAGTGACCCTAAAAGTTCAGACGCTGTGTGTGCGTTGGGGGCGGAAGTGGGCTGGGGGGAGGAGAACTCGAAAATTCCTACAATTAACATTTAACTGCGGTAGCACAAAGACGAGATCGCTGTAGTAAGGGTGCATTCATCGGAGTGGCAGATTCTGCAAACCCCGAGATTAGTCTTTTATGAGAATTTGGACAATTTCAAACTGTAACTTAATAGAAAAGCTCCCTCCCCCTTTCTCTCTTTCTGTAAACTATTATCAAAAATCTTGGTAAACCGTTTACCAGCAGCACACAATGAAAAGAAGAAGGAACTTTTTAGTCTTAAATTCAGGTTAGGTGTAGAATGATTGAGGATTGAATCCAAACCTTTCGGACAGCATAAGGCATTTCTACAAGTGAAAGAAGGATGATGCTTTTTGCTAATTTCCCCCCTCCCATGGCAGACCCATATTTCCCCTCATATTCTATTTGTGAGGGATTCCACCCACCAGGAGCAGCATTTCAGGGATCTTGGTTTGAGGGTGGAGGCTGGAAAGTTCTCATCTGTTAGTGGAGCTCCTGTGATGGTACTGTGGTGTCACTTGGCGCTGCTTCCTCTCAGAGGGTTTTCTCCACTTCGGTATCCAAATTGGAGCATTTCTTGGAATGCTCTTTCCCACATCTGTTTTGCTTTGATCTTTGTGGGAAGAGCTCAGTCCAAGTATGATGATGATGATGATGATGATCATTGGGGAGCCAGGGCTCCTAAAATTGGCCCCTGCTCCCCACGACCACTTCTCAGGCCAGCGGGGGGAACATGGGGAGCTTGCAGGTGTCGGTGTGATACACCACGTCATTTACAGCACGAAACCAAAAGTGATGTCATTGCATTATGCTGATACTGTAAGATTTGCCCCAAACCCTATGGTAAAACCACAGAACCTTAGAAACTACAGTATTGGCACAATATGATGACGCCATTTCCCTTTGGCTCCGGAGGTGATGTAGTGTGGTGCACCAACACCAACACAACTGTCTCTGCTCTCAGGATATCCTGGCAGGCCCCGCAGGATGTCCAGGGAGGTTGCTGGAGGCAGCTGGCATCACTAGTTATCCTACCATCTCGAAGGGAAGGTGCACATTTTCGAAAGCCCTGCCCAAATGGGAACCGTCTTCCTGTCATCTGCACCTCACAACCATAATTTCCCTCTCCATTTCCTCATAGTCAAAGCTGTTCTGCAAAAGGAAAACAGATTCCCCCCCCCCCCCGAGCAGTTTTGCTGCGTGCGTGAAGCTGGGTATATCCAGGTGAGAAGTGATATTTCAGATCGAATGAGGGAAGCAGGATTGTAAAGAAAGGGAATCCAGCAATGTCCAAGGAGCCATTCTTATATTCTTATATTCCTTGGAGTCTGATATGCAGAATTAGCAATGCATTTAGAAAGCATTTTTATTTGTTTTTGGTTTTTTTTTAACCAAAGGGATTTGTGCAAGTGTAGTATAAAGAGAAGGGGCTGCGGTGGCTCAGTGGTTAAGAGGCTCCCGTCTCTGGCCCCGGCTCCTGCCAACCTACAATTGCAGGTAGATAAATCGGTACCGCTTCAGTGGGAAGGTAACAGTATTCCGTGCGCCTTGGTGTCTAGTCATGCCGGCCACATGACCACGGAAACGTCTTCGGATAGTGCTGGCTCTTCGGCTTGAAAATGGAGATGAGCACCGCACCCTAGAGTCGGATTCGACTGGCTTTCGAGCAAGGGAAACCTTTACCTTTACCTAGTATAAAGTACCAGTTAATTTATAATAACCACAAAGCAGCAAAACACAGAAATAAAGAGCTGGTCAGAGATATCGGTACTTTGAGCCGTAATCGGATGCAATATGCATATGCAATGTAATTCAAAAGCATTTCACATATACACATACCTTACTTGGTATCTCATTATTGAAGGCTGAATGTACAGTGTGCCTCTTTCACAAAGAACTGATACACAGTTGAACATAAGCTAGAGCAGAATGGCTGCAGGATTGTCTCTTCTTTTTTGTCAGTTGTTTTAAATAGGTGACCCAGGGAGGGCAGTTTTAGCAAAGCAAAAAAGCCAATTTGAAAAGGAGGTCTCGTGCAAAGGATGTTGTCTCATATATATTTCCTCTTTGTATCAGGATAGTCGCTATTATAACAATATTGTTATCAGGCTTCTCTCTTTTTTTATCTCTCTGAAACACAGATGTCTGATTCATTTTCCTAGGAAAAACAGGATGCAGTAAAGCACCCCAAGTGACAATGACCATTCGTCACAATAATATTTCTCAAGGTATCAAACAATGAGAAAATAATACTAACCCACTAATATATGTAGTACCCCCAGTTTCCTCCATATGTTTTCTTAATCGTTCCAGAAAAACAAAACAAATGTTTACCCTTGGTGAAGTTCTCCAATAAACAAGGTTATTGCACAAAGATAAACAAGAACGAGGGAGTGGGTGCAAATGAACTGTGATTCTGCATCTCTGATCTAGTTCCATCAGAGAAACGCGGCAGGCCTTAGCCTGGCAGATCTTCTGAAACTGTTTGCCCGGCATGGTATAGTGGTTAGAGTGTCAGAAGAAGATCTAGAAGACCCAGGTTCAGATCCCCAGTGTGTCCGGGAAGCTTGGGCCAGACACACATTTCCTGCTTAACGCACCTCTTAGGGTTGTTGTGAGGAAGAAATTGAGGAGGGGAGAACAAAGTGGGACCTCCACTGGGAAGGAAGAAAAGAGCATAAATAAATAAATAAGAACATAAACATAAGAACATAAGAGACGCCAATGTTGGATCAGGCCAAAGGCCCATCCAGTCCAACACTCTGTGTCACACAGTGGCCAGAAATACCAGTGCCATCAGGAGGTCCAGCAGTGGGGCCAGGACATCCAAGAGGGTCAGCTTTACCAATAGTTGGACACCAACTGCCATTCGTGTGGGACTTGCCTTGTGGGGTTCCACAAGGCTAGGTTTTATCCCCCACATTGTTCAATCTCCATTCAGAGCCCTTAGAAGAAATAATTTGTCGTTTTGGAGCGGGCTGCCACCAGTATGCAGATGACACTCAGCTCTATGGCCCTTTCTGCACTCTTCTTTGAATCTATGTTCACCGTGGTGTCCTCCAAGCATTTCCCCAAAAAAAAAAAATTCCCCTTTTTTTTTTTTTGGGCCCCCCCCCCCCCATTCTGCGCTACATTCCCTCCCTTCAATAGTCAGCCCTGTTTCAGCCTGCTGTTGCCCCGGGTTATTTGGATGCTGTTTTGCAGTGGACTTAAATTGCCTCGACTCGAACACTGAGAAAATCTGGAGTGGCAGGCAAATGCGGAAAGGACCAAAATCTCTTTATCTAGATCATCTGGTGAATCTCAGGAGATCTTGAACTCGTGCCTTACTGCTTTGGTTAATTGGCTAATGGTGAACAAGTTGGAACTTTGTCCTGATAAGACAACAGTAGTGCTGGTTAGGAAGACTAAGGTCTTGAACACTGCACTCGCCACTTTCAGAGGGATCCAGCTGACCCTCTTGGATTCACTTAAGAAACTAGGGGTTTCACTGGACTCAGCAAGCCAGTGCAGATGCAAAAAGTATTCTGTCAGCTTTACCAAGCCTAGCAGTAGGCCCTTGACTCAGCCAGTCTTGCTGTGTGGATCCATGCCATGGCTTCCTTGAAGCTAGACTACTGTAATGCAATCTGCATAGGTCTTCCCTTGAAGTCAACCCAGAAACTTCAGTTGGTACAGAACGTGGCAGTCCAATTACTAGTGGATGCCAGGCGGAACATGCGTATCAGACCCATTCTGCAACCACTCCATTGGCTACTAGTCAGTTACCAGGCTCAATTCAAGGTACTGGTTATCACCTAACAAGGTCCTTCAAGGCTTGGGTTCCACAGTGCAGTAGAATAGCTTCTCCTACCATGCCACACTGCGGCAGCTTCAGTTGTCTTAACAGATTGGCAACTACCTGCTTATGAATATTCTCTGTGGTGCCTCCCACCTTGTGGGACAGCCTGCCTGACATCAGGAAGGCTCCCATGGTACGATCATTCCCCAAAATGTGCAAACCAGAAATACTTCAGAGGCCATTTTTATAATGGAGTAGATATGTAGTCGGACAGAATGGTCCAGGAGTAGAGATGTAAAATTTCTGGAAATTTTGAAGCTCGGAAAAAAACCCATTTTTTTTCCGGAAAAAAACAGAAATTTTCGGAAAAATTGAAAAAATGCTACATTAGCATTTCTTTTGTCTTTTCTAGATTGAAAGTCATTCTGTTACTTTAGGAACATAAAATATGACTATGGACATTTTTACTTGGCATGAAATTATCACAACTAGCATATTAAAAATATAGTGTATCCAAACAAGTATTACAAACAGAATACCCACCCACATGCAAAAACAAAACTGAAACTTTTTTATTTTCTTCTGACAATCGCACCTCCTAAAGGAAGAAATGCATCTTGTTCTTGCATTGGAGAGTTCAGTTTGTAACCTAGGACTTGCTTGTCCTCAGTGCACAGAAATTAGATCAATCTGATACCATATATATGTATATTAGAAATGATTTGGAAAATATTTGAACACCTTGTCTTAAAATTTTTTATTCATCATGTTAAAATAAAACGTTCCATAATCAATTTTTTTTCTTTTCTTTTTTCAATTTTTCCATTTTTTCTGAAAAAAACAAAAAAGGCTTCAGGAAAAAAACAGGGAAAAAACGTGTTTTTTCCCCAAATTTTTCCGTTTTTTTTCTGGGCCTTCACATCTCTATCAGGAGGGCACCTTTGTATGAGAGTGAGGAATGTATTATCTTTTACCTTTTGTAATCCCATGATCTGAATTGCTCACATTATACTTTGTAATCATAACCCAAGTGCATTGGTGTTGGCATTCAGTTTTGTATTCTTAGTTCTATTGCCTTCTTCATGGGCATTATTCATTGTATATCTTATACTGTATGTTCACATTGTTGCTTGCGTTGTAATTCAGTTTTGTATTCCTGGTCCTATTGCATTGTTCATTTGATGCCCTATACTGTACGGTTACTCTGTACTTTGTACTCTGTAATCCTCCTTGAATCTTAGTGAGAAAGGTGGGCTGTAAACAAGCTTAATTAATTAAGTAACAATTTCACTAAGTTAAGCTGCTCTGTCACTGTAATATAGCCATGTTCATGAACTTCTCAAGGGTACAATATCACTGGTGATTCCGTGACAGAAATGAAGGAACTGTTGAGTGCGGGGCTATTCAGACAGGGCCTGAGGAAAGAATTTCCATAAGCTGCTGGCAGAAATTGGAGACCCAAACAGGAATATCAGGGAGGAAGTGAGGCTGAGGACTAGAAAGGGGACACAGGAAATAAGGAATGGAAGCACAGTGTCTGGAGGAAAAACAATGTAAGTACCTAAGGGAAAAATAGCATATAACTGAGAAAAATAAGGGTCAGTGGAAAAGGAAGCACTGAGGGAAACCACCTAACAAAGGTAAAAACAGAGAGTTCAGCTTGTACTCTAGATATCCTTGGCAACAGGATCAGAGGCAGGCAATTTTTTTGGCCGAAGGGCCAAGATAATAAAAAATTTTAAATTGCAACATCAACCTGTAATGACATTCATATGCCAGCAAACAAAAAGTATATGTGTGGGTGTGAACAGAGACAAGTGTCCTTGGCCAGATACCCTGGGAGAAAGTTGAACTTCAGTGGCACCGTCAGCAGCACCTTACGAATTCACCTCGGACCCAGATAGCGACTGCGTGGGTCTGGGAGGTGATTATGGATATAATCCAAAGCCAGTTGCTTCTCTGATACTACTGGCCCTTATGGTACTGTCAGCACCGCCCCAGAGGCCCGTTCCCCGCCGCTGGCGGATCGTGCCCCAGGGGGAACCCCACCCCCAAAGTACGTGACGTGCATGTCACCCGGAAGTGATGCGACCACGCCGGCCACACTGGGGGCGGGGCCACGGTCATCCGAGGGGAACCTCTATGGTTTTCCCTCGGATGGTCGTGGCCCCGCCTCAGCGTGCCCGGCATGGTCGCGTCACTTCCGGGTGACGTGGTTGTGGCGCGCGCGCACAAAGCGCACACACACACACTCCAGGAGCGAGCCGGGAGTCCCCCGCTGCAGCAACAGGTAGGACTTGGCAACCCTAACCTTAGGGGTTCATCTTGGTTGCTTAAGCAGAGAACTGGCCCTATGTATTGAACAGAATGATCCCTGGGGCTGCCAGCTCTGATCTAGACTATTGTCCTGTTAAATCAGAACAGCAGGTAAAGCCTCTGTCAGGTGTGCTACTATAACTCTGTGTGTGTGTGTGTGTGTGGCCTTTTCCCATACGGTGGCGAACAGACATGCTTCTCTTTGCATGCCTGCGATCTTACATAAGGAACATAAGGAAAGCCCTGCTGGATCAGTCCAGTGGTCCGTCTAGTCCAGCATCCTGTTTCATACAATGGGCAGCCAATTGCCCTGAAGGACCAACAAAGAGGCCTTTGAGGCCAAGGCCTTCCCTCCTAGCCCTGGTATTCAGAGGTTTGCTGTATTTGGAACTGTAGCTTCTCTTTAGTTAGTCACTGATGGAGTCCTCCTCTGTGAATCTGTCAGATTTTCTTTTAAAGTCATCTCTACTCATATGTCCACTGGCAGGGAATTTCATAATTCAATTATTTGTTGAGAAAGGGAGCATTTTGTTTTGTTTGTCTTGAGCCTGTTTCCTATCAACTTCATTGGGTGCTCACCTGAATTGTACTATTATGAGGGACGGAGAGAAGTGAAGTCTTTCTGTGCTTCTATAGTGAAACTTCAGGGTAAGTGGGATTATTCATTGTGTATTCACATCCAAACTTGCTGTAGACATTCCTAGAAATAAGGGTGTAAACATGGTGGCACTGCACAGGTGTCCTATCTCCTGTTATTGGGGAAAACGCAGATTTTGAGGCTGCAATCCTGTGGCACTTACTTGTGAGTAAGTCCCATAGCATTTAGCGGAAACATTTCTGTGTAAACCTTTATAGGATCACGCTGCACGTGGAAAAGACTCTTCTTTAAAATATGTTTGAGGTTGCTCTCTTCAAACAAAATGTTGTTTCAGATCCAAGAAACCCTCTTATCAGTGTAACATTTGCGAGTTTACACATCCCGAGCTAACATTTGTAGGAGGGCAGTTTCACAGGCTTCAGTAAACATACCACCAGTGAAAAGCAATGTGGGGCAGTGTAATTCAAGGAGCAGAGTTCGCAGCAGCTGCCAGTGACGTCAATGAACACAATTGCCTTGAATGTAATACTCAGGCAGGATGAAGGCAGCACAAGCTGAGACTTTCTCAGACGAAAAGTTTTAAGGCTGGTCTATAGAGAGAGAATTGATGTCATGCTGATTCTTGAGAATAAGAAAGTATTGAATGCAAAGGATAAATGATAGGTCAGAGTTCTTGGGTCATTATAAGAGTATGTAACCCCCTGCTGATCACTGGGTCTTTTGTCTTTTACAGTATTCAATAGCTTATGATTGGTCAAACATCATTTATTTGTTTTCGGAATCTGATTGTGTAAAGAAGTCAGAAAGACTTATTGCTACACCATGCTTTGGAACGCAGCTCTCTGCTTTGCAATTGTTGCAGTTATCTACCATTATCACTCTACTGATTGTTGTAGTGAGCTTAGAAGGTGAGGACATAGCATGTGTCCAAGTGTTGGGATGGGTGTCTCAATGGAAGAGCACCTGCTTTGCAGGCAGAAGGTCCCAGGTTCAGTCCCTCCGCATCACCAATTAAAGGAGATCAGGTAACAGGTGACATGAAAGACCTCTGCCTGGGACTCTGGAGAGCCCATGCTAGTCCCAATAGAGAAGACTGACCTTGTTAGGCCAATGGTTTGACTGCAAGGCAGCTTCATGTGTTGATACACCCACTTTCCCCACTGCCAATAAATAGTTGGCTGGTTGGCTTATTGTGCCATGAACTCCCTACAGTTCCTAATAACCTGATACCCAAAGTTCCAAGAACTGAAAATAATAGTTATGTTGACTTCATGGTATATTAGATATACCATGCAGTGTACAACCAAAGAGTAAGCTGTATCTACTGAGGCCCTGAAAAACATAGTTACATTAGTTAATTAAAATCCTTTGAAATTAGTTCCATTTAAGTGTAATGACCTCAAAGGTAGTATTCTGCCTTCCCTTGTTTCTTCATTTTGAAGTTCTAATTCTTGTTCCCCCTCCTTATCTTAGACGAGAGTTCACTTAGTTTGGTGTATGCCAGCTATCAAAAGGCCGTCCTGGCAGATGAGGATGTGTAAACATCCAAAAACAAAAACATAGTCCCCCCCCCTTGTTATTATTGTGCTGTGAGGCTAGCTCAAACAAAACACACATGTTAAGCTTAACTAGGACCTGGGAACTTCAAAACCCTACCTAGAAGATGGAGGGCAAAGAAGGAACAAAGTGCTTACTTGTGTTCAGCTTTGTCTTTAGGCCTAGCTCATTCCTGAGTCACTGAGAAGAACCAGCAACTGTCTGTTGGTACTCACGGCTCAAATACAGAGGGCTTTAACCCTTCAGCCTCCACTGTGTTTCACAAAGTGAAATCAGGCTCTCTGCTTTGTTGTTAGTACTTTTGTGTAGAGTGCGTGCTATCTGTTGCTGTACATATTATCCTGTGATGTAATTATTTAACATGCCATGTTAATACTTATGCTGGCCGGGGGAGAGCTGCCGAGGCTGCTGCAGGCTGGGGGAAAACAAAATGCGTGGCACACCAGGCAGCAGCTGCTGCTTCCTGGGCCCGGCAGTAGGTGGAGGCCTCTGTGCAGGGCCCACAGCAGGAAGGTGGGCGGCTGGGGGAGAGCTGCCGAGGCCGCTGTGGGCTGGGGGGAAATGAGGGGGCTGCTGCTTCTTGGGCCTGGCGGTGGAGACGGGGAGGAGGCCCCCACGCAGGGCCCATGGTAGGCAGGCAACTGGCTGAGGTTGTGGTGGAGTGAGCGGAGGAGCCTGGAGGAGAGGTGGCTGCTGGCATTAAAGTTGTGAGCCAGCAATTTGGCTACTGCATACATTAGTTTGCTCCGGAGCCATCCTTCTTGAGCGAAGACAAAAATGTGTGAGCCGGAGGCTAAAAAACTGTGAGTTACCTCACAGTAACTCAGCTTAGAGGGAACACTGGCGGGGACTGTTTTTTCCTCCCCATTGGGGGTGTAAGGAGGGGGGTGCACAAGAGAAATAATGAAATAATTAAATTATCTAAAGTGCCCCCTGAAAAATTTAAATGCCCCCCCCCCCACTTAGAAATTCCTGGCTACGGGCCTGCTTTGTTTGCATATGCCAACCCCCCCTCCCCCCCACCCGCTGGCATCTCTTGCCTGTGTGGAGCTGCAAAAGCCAGCCTTCTGATCATCCAAGTGGCTCTGAGGCTTTGAAAGGTGGAGACGGTTGTTCTTTTTCTTTTCCTCACCTCCCCAGTCAGGAGGAGGCAAAGAACGAGGGAAGGAAGATCAGTTCTTAAAAGGAGTGAGAAGAAAGGAATGTCAGATTCATGGGGAAGAGAACAAGAAAAACTCTTGGTAGCCTTCACCACTAGTCGTGTGTGTTCCCCCCATGAATGAAACAAGTTTGGGAACTGTTAGATTGCGCTAACAAAGGATCGGAGAATGATTTCAGCTCAGTGATTCAGCTTTATTTGAAGTAGCGAACAAACACTCAAACGCATTCAAAATCAGAACGACTTAGCATTGGGAGCTATGCTCCTTTTAAACACTCCCGGGCTAATATAGCCACGCCTATTTACAATTAACAACCAATAAGATTGAGTATTTAACAACCAATGAGAGTCTTTCCCTCGCTGTAGCTGTGCAGTCCCTGATTGGTCGCTGTAGGAGGGCGACCAATGACAGCGCTGTTCTGTGGAGCCCTCGTTCGGCTCAAGCTTTGAATGGGAAGTGAATGAGACGATTCACATAAGCGATTTCAATACATAACAAGAACCATCTACAATAGTTGTTGTGGGGCTGGATGTCATTCCCACTGTATTCAAAGGGGCTTATTTCCAGGTAGTGGGCATAGAGCAGAAATGAGCCTGAAGGATATGGGTAACAACAGCCAAGAAAGAGATAAAGAAGAAGACACATTCTGAATCAAAATGTCCACACTACTTTCTATTTCATCTGCTTTGCCCCCCTCCCCGGGTTTTATTTACCACAGTCTTAACTAAGGCTCTGTGTGGTATGTGAACGCCAGCATCCTGAATTGTTCTTTCATGCCTCCCTCGCTGCAGTGCAGCCTGGGATACTAGCCAGGTCTCAGTGGGGAAAAGAGTGAAAGTAATAAAGCCGGCATTTTTCAAGGCAAACAAAGATTTGAGCGATTGCCTGCGAGCCAAGTCACAAACTGTAGTGAAAATAAACCATGGTTTTGTGTTATGTCTGAACCAGCCCCACTGAATGATTTCAAAACCGGACAAGTGGGGGGGGGGCACAGCAAGGAGGCAGTGGCCTGTTTTCACCCCACATTTATATTTTGTATGTGAAAGAAAATGAACCAACTGATGCAGCACTGTTGTTGCCATTCTGTGTTTTTGCCAGTCAACATTAGCTATAGGGTTGCCAAATTCGTTTCACGTACCGGCGGGGGTCCTTCCTGCCGGTCCGGGAGCTCTGCGGGGACGTGCGTGTGCGCGCGCTTTGCGCGCGCCGCCGGGACGTCACCGGAAGTGACGTCACACGCTGGGCGGGGCCATGCCGTTTGAGGGGAAAACAAAGAGTTTTCCCCTCAAATGGCTTCCATTTGAGGGGAAAACTCTTTGTTTTCCCCTCAAACGGCATGGCCCCGCCCCCAGCGTGCGACGTCACTTCCGGGTGACGCGCACGCGGGGGTGGGGTTTCCCCCGGGCCCCGATTCCGGCGCGCCGGGAATCGGGGCTCCGAAGCGGGGGAATCCCCGCCCCCCCGGCTGCATTTGGCAGCCCTAATTAGCTACTTGACCTCAAAAGTACACATCCACATGAGATAGAGGGCTTTCTGTCTTAATGTGCGTGCAAATGATGTTGTCCGGTGACACAGGAGCCTGGAAAAGTGACGTTCGATAATCTCACAGTGCTGGAATGATGGAGTCAGTGTTTTGCATATAGTGGCCGTGGCCATCACCTAGTCGGTGTGCCCAGATCTTGGAAGGCATGATATGAATGCAGGGTCAGTATCACTGCAGAACAGTCATTGTGTAGCCCAGCTCCTCTGTTGCTTCCAGGAGTCATTATTCTCCATCCCTTTGAGGAGGACTTCTTTGCTGTGAGATTGGTCCCAGCTACGTGTTGGTGGCCATACTTGCCCAGGCTTTAAGAAACTTGCCAAAGCGGCACAGCAACTAGGGTCCTGCCCCAAAGTAAGCTCCTATGGCCTTAGAAGGGAGAGATTGGGATGGAGGGTTTTTAATTCAGCTCTGTAACTCTCTGTGACTATTTAAATTATCCTGAATGAACAAACAGGAAATGTACCTGTCATAAAACCTTGGAGGTTTAACAAACAAGACGTGGGAGGTATTTAGCCATACCCAACTGTGCTTATAATATCCTATTGTTTCATTGTTATGGGTTATTGAAACCCTTTTTCACAATATGAACAGGCTTTTGTGTTTCAGGAAGTGTCTTAACTTTGCCCGAATACGCAGCAGATTAAAACAAAAAAAATAAATATTGGTGGATTTTATCACATGAATGCTTATCTCCTAATTTATGCACTACTGGAATAGAATGTCACTTATTGTTCTATACTACCGAATAGACAAACAAGAAAAATGGTATAAAATAACGCTGACTATATGGAATACATTTTAGAAGTTGGGTGGACACACAAGACCTCATAGGGGAGGGTATAGCCCATTCTGTTCTCTCCTGGTTACTGAGGTCCCACTGTGACCAGTAGCTTGTGATGGAAAGCATTCAGAACAGTGTGTCTGCTATGCTTTCTTCTGTGGTTGTATAGGCATTGTGTTTGCATTTTAGTGTTAGTTTTACCACCACCCTTTAAAGTTTTGGGATTTTTCTACAAAATTAGAAGTTCTCCTAGGTTTGTACTAACATTTCCCTTTCTGTTCCTGACCCACCACAGGGATTTTTTTTAATCTACACATTGAGGCCAAGTTCAGAATTAAATATATGATGTAAGTACATTCATGATTTCGCTTTTACCATAGGTCACAGCCTTCAGGACACAGAAAATATGTGTATTCCAGGTCATAGGTATTACAACTAAAGAAAGAATTTCCCTGTAATTTCAGTCTTTATTGAGAAACACAAATGTTCATTTAGAAAAAGAAAATGATGACTGTTAGAATATCTCTCTTACATAGTTTTAGAATTAACAAGAAAGGGGACCCGCAAAAATCGCGGGGGGGAGGAGCGGGGGAGCTCCACACAGAGCAAGCAGAGGTGGAAGAAGCAGGTAAGCTTCCCCCCTCCTGTCGGTTCCCCCGTCTCCTGCACCCCCCCTTCAACTACCACCCCCGGCTTGCCACCCCCCCAGTCTCTCTCTTCCCCCCTTCTCTCTCTTCCCCCTCGCCTTCGGCCTTGCTGGTCTCTCCCCCCCCCGCTTCAAAGCGAGGGCCGCAAGGTTTGTGGCTTGCAGCCGCCAGGCCTCGCCGGGGCTTGCCGGGCCTCGCCGCCGCCTCCTCCTCCTCCTCAAAGCGACCGGTCGCTCGCTCCCCTCCCCCCTGAACCGAGGCAGTTCGCAGAGCATTCCCTGCGCATGCGCAGGGGACGCTCTGTGACTTTCGGGGGGATTTAAGTATCCCCCCGATATTTTTTTCAGGTTTTAAGATTTTTGTGCACACCTGGGGACCGTCCCAAGTGTGCACAAAAATCCCCCTCCCCCCCAGGTGCCCCCGATGTGTGGAAATAAGTATCCGCACACCAGGGGGCGACTTGGCTATTAGATATATAGATAATAATATTAATGCTAAAGTGTTTATATACCACTTTAGAACGGTCATGTCACATACATTATCTTGCTAATCCTAAAAAAGGTCAAAGTGTCTTGTCTGCTTTTCTCCTCTATTACTCTTCCCTTGTGTTCCTTATCATTTTAAGTTTGTAATTCTGAGGGGTGGAATTTGGGTGTCTTGGCTGATGTTAGCTATCTTGTCAGTGTAACCTGTGGTAAAGGGCCCTTAGGCCCTTGTTTATACCATAGGGAATGTGAGATTTACACTGCTGGCATTGTTTTCAAACTGCTAGACTCTCACACAGAATTAACCACTCTCCAGCTTTTCTGTCAGTTCCTTTTTTCCTTTTCTTCCCCCTCCACTTCCACCACAGTCAGTCTGAGCAAAATTACCCTGAAAAATATCAGAATCCTCTCCTTTTCTACATCCAGATGGGAGGGAAGAGCCAGATTTGGAAATCTTGCTTGCTAGAGGTAGTCCAGACTTTGCAAACTCTATTTTACCTTGGGGAACATGAAACCAGAGTTTTGTTCATAGCTGCAGAGATCAAATACGTCCCAATTCATGGGGGAAAAGAGTTTATAAGTATATAAGCATTCAGTAAGTACAAAAGTGATAAGTACAGTCAGATGCCAAAATATACTAGAGCATCTAAGCACAGGAAAAATCAAATAGGTAAAAAGGTTTAAACATGCAATCCTCTTACCCTAAAGCTAAACTTGTCCCAGGGTAGGAAAAGGCAAAGACTGCTCCACTGTTTTTGTGACCTAGCCAGAGTCACTTCTGTTATTGCCTTTTTGAGGTAACCTAGTTATCATACTAAATTGTTTTATTGGCCTCTCCTCACCTTGGAATTTGGAAAGGGAGGTGGGGAGTCCAGCTCTTCCACCTGATCCTACTTGTGCTGGCAGTTTGAGATTGACCTCTGAGCCTTCACAGAGTGTAAACTCAACACTCACAAAGAAAAGTAGAAAATTCTTATACAATTAGAAGAAGAAGAAGAAGAGATTGGATTTATACCCCGCCCTTCACTACCCAAGCGAGTCTCAGAGCGGCTTACAAACTCCTTTCCCTTCCCCTCCCCACAACAGACACCCTGTGAGGTAGGTGGGGCTGAGAGAGCTCTGACAGAAACTGGTCTTTTTCAATAACTGCTGTGCCAGAACTATGGCTTGCCCAAGGTCATCCAGCAGGTGCAAGTGGAGGAGTGGGGAATCAAACCCGGTTCTTCCCGATTAGAGTCCGCACGCTTAACCACTATACCAAACAGGTTATTTGATTGAAGTGTCATTTCACAATATGATAAGGAGCCCAGGATAGCATACGTGGTCCTCTGTGTTATCCTCACTGCAATTCCGTGAGGTAAGTTAGGCTGAGAAAGAGTGGCTGGGTCAAAGCCATAGCCAAGCAGGGAACTGAACCCAGGTTTTCCCAGTCCTGGTTCTATACTGCAAACACCACACCACTCTGTCTCAGTGTGTTGGATCCAAAAGTCATTTTTGTTGTTGTTGCCAGAAGGCACTCCCGCCAGCAGAGTAGAACTTCCCTCCCCTGCCCAAGCGGCCTACTGAGCTCCATCAAACAGGGTTGCCAGCCTCCAGGTGGGGCCTGGAGATCTCCTGCTTTTACAGCTGATCTCCAGCTGTCAGAAGTGCCTTCTGTCGACAAAAAAAAAAAGACTTTTGGATCCAACACACTATAGCCACTCAGTTGCTTTATACTAAGACAGAGTGGTGTGGTGGTTGCAGTGTAGAACCAGGACTGGGGAAATCAGTTGAATTACAACTGATCTCCAGACTACATCAATCACTTATTTATTTAGAAGAGGAGGAAGAAGAGAAGAGAAGAAATTGGATTTATACCCCGCCCTTCACTTGGAGTCTCAGAGCGGCTTACAAACTCCTTCCCCTTCCCCTCCCCACAACAGACACCCTGTGAGGTGGGTGGGGCTGAGAGAACTCTGACACAAACTGCTCTTTTTCAAGGACAGCTGTGCCAGAGCTTGTGACTGACCCAAGGTCACATCAGCAGCTGCAAGTGGAGGAGTGGGGAATCAAACCTGGATCTCCCAGATTAGAGTCCACGCACTTAACCTCTATACCAAACTGTATTTAAAACATTTCTTCCACTTCTCCTGGAGAAAACAGCTGCTTTGGAAGGTGGACGGCATGATGTTATACCCTACGAAGGCTCCTTCTTCTTTATATATCTGAAGAAGTGAACAGTGACTCACGAAAACTCATACCCTACCACAAATTTTGTTAGTTTTGAAGGTGCCACTGGATTCTTACTGTTTTCTACTGCAACCCAAACTGAGAAGAAGAAAAGGTTGAAATTATACCCTGCCCTTCATTTGGAGTCTCAGAGTGGTTTATAATCTCCTTCCTTTCCTCTCCCCGCAGCAGATTCCCTGTGAGGTAGTTGGAGCTGAGAGAGCTCTGAGAGAACTGTGACTGACCCAAGGTCACCCAGCTGGCTGCATTTGGAGGACTGTGGAATCAAACCTGGTTCTCCAGATCACAGTCCACTGCTCTTAACCACTACATCAAACTACTTTCTTTCCAAGAAAAATGGCAAGGCTACCATGCAGGCCTGGACCTGGCATTTATAAAATTATGCAACACTTTGTTTACAGAATTTCTTTTTTTGGGGGGGGGGGAGCATTTGCATGTGTTTAAACTTTTTCAAGATTGTAGCTCTTTGGGGAATCTTAAGTCAATCTGACTGTATCTACTTACTTTTTGCCTCTAGTGGCTTCTTTCTTGTCCTAATTGCTGAAAAGAGGGAAGGGCTCATTGGCAGAGCACCTGTTTTGTATTGCAAAAATCCCCAGCATCTCCACTTGACTGCTCTCAGGTAGCTGGAATGGGAAAGCTAGACTGACTAATGGTCTGTTTGAATATAGGGCAACCTCTTGTATTCTTAAATCTCCTCATCACTCCTTGCACATAAGAACAAAATACAGCTTTACTTTAGAGGACGGTAATCTTGGGCAGGGTCACAAATGCACCGTCAAAACTGGCAGTACTTCCTTGTACCTTTTTAGTGCAAAACTGCTTAAATTTGCACCCGCCCTCTTCACACCCTTGAAGCAGGGCTTAAGGCTGAGCACTGGCACAGATCTTCACCCTTCTTCAGCTGAGGTCAGCTAGCAGCCAGCAGACATTCTCTTTATTTTGGAAAGGTTTCATTTGGGCAAAGACGGGTCTCTTTTAACCAGATCCTGCATTTCATCTGTTTTTGATGGCAGAAGACCATATTTCCCAGCCGTTTGCAAACACTGACTGTCTGGCAGGATTTCCTGGATACACAGTAGTTCTGAGATTGTGAAAGGCTAACATTCTGAACTTCACAGATTAGTCTGGTTATTTGTACTGCCTCTCCCCCCCCCCCTTATGGGAATTAATCAGTTTATCACTGGGGAAGGCAGACGTGTAGCCCGAAAATAAGTCATTGACAATTTTGTCCCCTTCTGCTTCACAAATTGGCATCTCAGTCCGTCATGGGGGCCTAGCCCCGTTACTGTTTGTCAATGGAATTGGCTTCCCAAGAAGGTGTGCTTAAAGATCCTAAACTTGGAAGTAAAACCTGTGGAGTGCAACAGAATTTATAAGCATGTACCATCCTTGATGGAGCTGCGGTGGCTCAAGTGGTTAAGACACTGAACTGCAGCCTGTGGAAGATCAGTAGTTCAGCGGTTCAAGACCCGGGTGCCGCAAGACAGGGTGAGCTCCTGTCTCTAGTTCCAGCTCCTGCCAACCTAGCAGTTCGAAAGCAAGAAATTGCAAATAGATAAATAGGGACCACTTCGGTGGGAAGGTAACAGCGTTCCGTGCGGCTTGGTGTTTAGTCATGCCGGCCACATGACCACGGAAACGTCTTTGGACAGCGCTGGCTCTTCGGCTTTGAAACGGAGATGAGCACCGCAACCCTAGAGTCGGATTCGACTGGCTTTTGAGCAAGGGAACCTTTACCTTTACCTTTACCATCCTTGATACTGAATCCTTGCTTGTGTTCGCCAGAACTCTTATCCTAAATGCATTTGGACACTAGAAAGAAAGACAATAGTACGGAGGGATTTCCGGGCCGCCCCTAGGAAAGTGTGTGGGAGCTCCTAATCTGTGGTTGGCCCTGACCTGTGTATCCCAGGCTAGCCCAATCTCATCAGCTCTGGGAAGCTAAGCAGGATTGGCCCTATTACTATTTGGATGGGAGACCACCAAGCAATACGAGGGCCCTGACACAGAGGCAGGCAATGGCAAACAACTTATGAATGCTTCTTGCCTTGCAAAAAAGAAAAAACGTCTGTGGTTACTTCTGGTTTATCTAGGTTGGGGATGGGGATTAGTTTTTCTGAAGAGTTGAAAAGGGAAAGTAATATAGAGACAATTGTGGTTTCTGGTGTACACTGTCATCCCACTTCTTTGTTCATAGGTTTTTCAGGCTTTTGTAGCCTTCTAAAAATCCACTCTGCTTGTTTTGACTGAAAACAAAAGAAGTCTATATACACAGCATAGAAAAGATGCATCTCTTGTACTACCTTCAACTTTCTTGTCTCTTCTTTTCAGTGCTAGGTATTTTTTAATACATCTAGACTGTTTATGGATTTGGCAGTACATAGTATATGTTGGATTCCTTTGATCATTCAGATTCCTATTAGAATTGTGGAAGGTCTTAACCACAGAGGGTATTATACATGTACCTGAAATGGGGGGAAATGACAGTTCTGATTCTCATTAGAATTGTGTTGCTTTAATATGGAGTCAAACTGGTGTACTGGATAAAGTTCTGGGCATAGAAGGGGGAATTTTGGTTCAAACTTAAGTAGCTATGACAATGTTTGATGGCTGATTTTGGGCCAGTCACTGTCTGTCAGCCTAAACTCAGAGCTGTTGTATTAATAAAACAGTAGAAGCCCAAGAAAGCATGGGTTATTTTATTTTTTTAAAGTCTGGAATGAAAACTGAAAGGCAGTCATGTTGCAAAATGCAGATTAATAGGAGGAAAAATTAACTCCTTCTCATGACCATGCTGTTTTCAAACTGTTGTGGACGGTGATTACAAACAGCCACCTTGACTAGATAAAAAAGACAATTGCCTTTTTTAAAAATTCAGAGAGCTTTAGAGAAGTGTTTTTAAAAATCAATCATCCAGAAAACTGGAGCTGTAGAGAAGAATTGGCTTGCAAACAAGATATGTGGCAGTACTAAGACCTGTTTTGTATGAACTGTTATATGAATGTTCTAAGGAAGTGAAACTTGTTTTTTATTGGAGAGAAGAATTCCTAGAGCCCATTGTGTTGACATTTGGAAAATCTGACTAGAATTGGGAGGGGGAAAGCATATTGTCATAGGAAAATCTGAGCAGCACTAAGCACATTCGCCACAATGGCATAACGGAATCCTCCTGGAGTTCATTTTGTTGTCTTTCCTGTGATGGACTCACACTAATCCATCAAGTGTCTCTCTCTCGCACACACCCCTCTGATCAGTCACGTTGTGGATGAGTTCCCCTCTCCCCTTTGCAGTCCAGGGCAGGCTGCAAAACAAAGAGGCCGATCCAAGCCCCTGGCAGACCACAGTCTACAGCTGGTGGGGCCGCATTTAGTTTGATGGCTCAAGAGTGGCGTGTGAACTTACTCCAAGACCTTCCTAGCTGAAGAATAAAGAATGTGTCTGGTGTGTGGCTCTGTAATGAAATGCCCAGCCAATTCCTCCCTTCTGTACCTCCCTAATTCCAGTTTGGCAACAGTGATCAAAATACTGTAGTTTCGGTTATAGTAGTAAAGCCTTCAAGACGGTGCTCGAATGAGGGAGGGAATGAGATGCTCTGATAAAAAATCACAAGCCCCATCCTGTGTAGGGTTGCGAGGTCTGGGTTGGAAAATATCTGGAAACTTTGGGGGGGGATCTGGGAAAAGGTGGGGGTTGGGGAGGGGAGGGGCCTCAGCATGGTACAATGCCAGAGAGTCCACCCTTCAAAGCAGCCATTTTCTCCAGGGGAGCTGGTCTCTGTCAGCTGGAGATCAGTTGTAAAAGCGGGAGATCCCCAGGCCCCACCTGGAGGCTGGCAGCCCTAATCCTCTGACTCCCCTCCATTTTAATTTGATCTCATAGGACACCCCCCCAGACCATAGAGTCCTGTATAAACTAGTCATATGGAATACGTTCTATTATGGGGAAAGTGGGCAGTAGGCTTGCCAAGTCCCCCCGGGGGGTGAGGAAACCCCCACCCGAGATGCCCGTTACCCGCTGCCGGCGGATCAGGCCCCGGGGGGGAACCCCACCCCAACCCCCAAGCACATGACATGCCTGGCGTCAGCACGTCATCCGGAAGTGATGCAATCACGTCAGGCACGTTGGGGGCGGGGCCACAATCATCCGAGGGAAAACTCTATGGTTTTCCCTCGGATGATTGTGGCTCCGCCCCCAACATGCCCGACATGATTGTTTCACTTCCAGGTGATGTAATTGCGGCGCGTGCATAGACTCCCAGAACGAGACTGGACTCCCCCACTCTGCAACAGGTAAGGACTTGGCAACCCTAGTGGGCAGGCATCTCCCTGCAGCTGTAACCCTTTCCCTATTTGATGCTTGTGTGAGGTGGGGTGCAGAAAATGACCCTCCACCCCCACACAGATAACCACATGGCTCACCCAACAGAGGTTCTGTAGGGAAGGAGTACCAAATACAGGGTGGATGGCACAGGATTAGGGTTGCCAGGTTTGGGGAGGGGAGGGGCCTCAGCATGGTACAGTGCCAGAGAGTCCACCCTCCAAAGCAGCCATTTTCTCCAGGGGAGCTGAACACTGTCAGCTGGACATCAGTTGTAAAAGTGGAAGATCCCCAGGCCCCACCTGGAGGCTGGCTACCCTGTAGGGTGTTAGTGATATACAGTTAATCTTTCCTTTCACTAAGGTTTAGTTGGCCAGAGCAATCACCAGGCTAGTTGGTCTCCTCTCCACACTGTAGCAAAATAACATCCACAGGGGCTGGTGCCTGCTACCACCTTCATGCCAAAGGAGAATTTTCAGGAAATCTATCCATTGCTTTCATTTCCCATACTGAAGCAAAGAGATCAGCTACTTAAGCATTTCTTCTCTGCCATAATTTCTGCAGCTCTCTTTTTTGCAGTTCCTCCAGCCCAGATCATTGGAATTCAATCCCCCTGTGTGGTTCCTGATTTCCCCCCAGCCTCTCCTGTTCATTCACCTGCTGGAGGTCAAGAATGTGCCCGGCTCACCTTGTAGCTTCTTTGCAGCCTGATGTTGCTCTAGATTTAAAGGATGTTTTAAACTTAAAGCATTTAGTGAGCCACTTTCCACTTGGCTAACCCTTATCAGTCTACACAGTAAACTCTGGGACAGTAGAGGGTGTTAGGGGGTGACAAGGTCCCGACTGACAGGCAAGATCATGTGACCAAAGTAACTAGTGTCTTGGGAGAAAGGGGTAGGCAGGTAGCAAGGTAGATGACTTAAGAGAGATCCTACCTGAATGATATATAACATGGTTGGATCTGGAAAGGGTTAACAAAATTATGTGGCGCTAGAGACCTGATTGGCCAGGTACATCTCCACAACAGAACATCACTGGAGAGATCTAGGCTAGGGTCCATGGGGGCCCATGAACAGAGGTAGGGGGAACCAAATTGTGCTTCTTAGAGCCTTCTGAGCAAGTAGATAAGGGGGTAAAAGGGACAAGCACCCTCTGAAGGAGTGGTTCTGTCAGCTATACTGAGGCCATGGAATCAAGTAGTAGAGCAAGGAAACTCCCACTCATACCAGTGCTACAGCCTAATTCAGCAGTGGTGCAGCAGCAGCTACTGCAGCTGATACTCCACCATTCCTCTGAACCTTTAGACAGCCCAGCAGTGAAGCACGAGGTGCTTGTGTGGCTTTGGCCCCGGTCACACGGGAGGTTTTGTCTCGCAAGAGGGACGGATCGGGGGCGCAGCAAACGGACGTGATCACAGCGCAACATCTGGGAAGGGGCGCGCACCCATCCCCAATCCGTCCCTTCAGCCCGAACACTAGCATTAAAAAAAACCCTACGAAAGAGTACCACCAACCTGAAACGCCGCAGCAAGTGTGGCCGTGGGATTGCTGGCGTGCCTGTCTTCAGCAGCATTCGAGGCTCCCGGCCAAACTGTGCATGCGCACACATGTGCAGCCGGCTGCCTTGCTCTCCCTTCCGTGGCTCCCCCCCCCCCGGCATCTGATCGTGCCGGGGAGCAACTGCGTGGCGGCTCAGGGGATCTGTCTGAACCCACCGCCGCGCATTTCTTTTGGTGCAGCTCTAAAAAGCCACACTTTGGCTGCGCCAATTTCCCCCGTGTGACCAGGGCCTCAGATAAGCAAAATAGGATACAAGTTAGGGCCAGCCATTTTCTCTTATATGGCACCCTGAGCAACTTCGAGTGTGCCTAAATGCGTATTTGAATATGGAAAATTGGGACTATAAGTAATACTTTTGAAATAAATTGAGAATATAACAACAGTGATGTATATTATGCATAACCAGTTGGGCAAAGAAATCCTGTAATGCCATTTGGGTGGGTTGTTGTATCATTTTGTTCCATCAGCCCCCACATGTTCCTATAGCACAGCATGTCTCCCGCTAACACAGAATGCTTGTCTTGTGTCAGTGGAAGGTGCCTTACACTGGAGTAACATGCAGGCACTGATGGAACAAAATGGTCGGCTCCAACTCCTGATACAGTATGTGCACTTACTTCCCCCCCCCCTTTACCTCAGTGCTATCTATAATGATGTCATTTGATGCCCTTTCCCTCCCTTTTGCTTTCTGAAAAATCGGGATTTGATCCAAAATCTAAAGGTTAAGTTATCAATAGAACTCAAAGAATGTTTTGTTTCCAGTTGTGTAGGTCCACAGCATATACTAACAATGAAATCAGTCAATTACTGGGGAGACTTTAGTAGAGCCTTCTTGAAGAGTTCCCTGCAGACGCTGCTGAAACCGATTCAGGAAAAAAAGAGCAATTCTTTTCCTTAAAGAAATTATTTTAATTAGTAATTCATGTAGGATAATAGATGCTGAAGCACTTCGCTAATGTGCCAGCTTTGGAATAAAGCAGTTGTAATGACTGTTCAATGAGAAGGTTGTGACACTAACCCAATCTGTTAATTAAGCTTGATGATTTTATATTGTCTCTTTTTAAGGTCCTAAAAAGTCATAGTATCTGCAGGACCCAAATGTATCATATAAGGCATCACTGCAGGTTGAGATGTTGCAATGTGAACTGTGAGGCAGAAGATCTCTCCTTTGGTAGAAGGAGAAAGACAGGGAATGTGGGCTGATCTGCAGTAAGGGGGGGGGGATGTAATACTATTAGCCAAATTGCTACTGGGCTACATTCCTATTCTCATAATTACTGTTTAAATGTCCTGAGCAGGATTATGAATAGACCTACCTTGGCGTGCCCTCTATATCAAATTTCAGAATCCCTCAGCAGCAATTCAAATCCGCTTCAAACATTTTCAGATGTATGTCTTAAGGTGTCTAGTGTGTAAACCCCAAAAGGCAAATAGTGAATTTAACAAACGGGTTTCCTGATAGCTGTTTTATGAAACTTGAGGCTGTTTTGGATGAAACAGATTATCTAGATCCATTTCAGGGCTGTCTTTTTGGACCAAAATATCTTTAGTAGTCCTGATGGATGATCTTCCACAAGAGAGTGGCCAGGGAAGTACTGTTGATTCTTCTTGACCTCTCATGGTATCTTTCTGGTTACGCTTACTGAGCAGGGGGTACCATTTTCTGGTACTTTTGCTCCTACTCGGCTGAACATTTCCAGAAGGTGGTGCTGGGGGGAATACTGCTCAGCCTCATGGCATTTTTGCTGTAGGGATCCTCCATGCTGCTTAACTTTTGCTTGAAGCTTCTGAGAGTGATTGTTCAGATACTGAAGTAAGTTTGTCCTTCCTAGCTGAATCGGGTGGCCTGTGGAAATCCTAACGGGTTCTTGGAGAAAGTGGATGACTATGGGTCAATGACAGAGCCAACCAGGGACTAAGAATTCACCCTATTCTAGAGATGGTAACACTCTTCATGAAAGGGTAGGATTGTAGATTGGATAGTACTGTGCCATCCAGGCTTGATAAAATTGGAAGCTTAGGTTTCCTTTCTGTTGGATAGCCTGATCTTGTCAGATCTCAGAAGCTAAATAGGATCAGCCTTGATTAGGGTTTAGATGGGAGTCCACCAAGGAAGTCCAGGGTTGCGATGCAGAGACAGACAATGGCAACCCAACTCTGAACATCTTTTGGCTTGAAAACCCTATGGGGTCACCATTAGTCAGCTGCAACTTGACAGCACTTTACACATATGCGCACACACAAAAATAGTACCTTTTATGTACTTTGGCTGGTTCTCCAGCTGAAACAGTTCCTTGAGAATCAGAGTTTTGCCACTGTCATCCATACTCTGATCAAATTAGACTCAAATTAGATTTCTGCAATGTACTTTGTGTTCTCAAACTGTTAAAGGACTTATTTGCTGAGTGGAAGAAGGTCGATGTCTTAATATTCAAGTGCCCGAAATCTGTCACTTTCCTAATAATAGGAGCTTGTTTATGTATTTTTAATCATTCCTAAAATACTAATTGACATCAAAACAGAGTATTTAGTCAATCAATCAATTTATTATTATGGTCATAGACCAGCAAACAATGCAATAAGGGGCAAGTAAATAACAGGTAAAATAACAGTAAAATTATAAAATATAATATCTAAAATTATAAACCGAAATCTAAAAAGTTTAAAATACAGAAATGGTAAAAATTAATATTAAAATCAAAGGTTAAAAATAAATCTAGGCCTATTCAATGCTCCCTCTAAGCTCTGGAGTCTCATGAGCAAAAATTCTACTTTGTGTGCTACTGACCTTAAAGTTGTGAACAAGTGATTTGGCTACTGCATAAATTAGTTTGCTCTGGAGCCATCCTTCCTGAGCTAAGACAAAAACCTGTGAGCCAGAAGCTAAGAAACTGTGAGCTAGCTTACACTAACTCAGCTTAGAGGGAAGTAGGGAACACTAGGCCTATCCATACTTCTTTATCTCTTTCCTAGTTTTGTATGCCAACCAACCAAATTTGGCAACCATCCCAGTCAGCTATTGATTATTACCCACCAGCATAATTGACAAAACTATCCTTCTATTGCAACCTGGGTAGGAGTTAACAGGAGGCTTAACCAGAACTTCCCTAACGTTATGATATAAACTATAATCGAAAATTACATGTTCCAACATTTCATCAGTTCTCATCCCACATATATAACTTTTCCTCAGTGATCTAGTAAATCTGGCCTCCAATATAGCTGAAGGTAAGGCATTATATCTTAAAAGGGTAAAAATTCTTCTATGATTACAGACATCTAAATATTTGATGTAAAGTCTCAAAGTTATTTGTTAAGTGTATTTACATTACTGAGATTTTAAAATGCGAAGACTTGGGATCAAATTCATGCTGAGCCACACATTTCATTGAGAGAATTTGGGGCAGTCACTCTCTCAATCTAATTTAATGTCAGAGAGTTGGTTGCAATAAAGATAAAATTAGATAACCCTCATGTGTGCTGCCCTGGAGGAAAGTCATGGTATAAATGTGGTAATTTATACATAGACAATAAAGTAGCTACGCTTTCATGGTTCATGTTCACAAATGCATTAAGGCGCTGTGGGTGGCTTGTGTCAATATCTCTGAACAACTGATGGGAACCAAGTCTCAGGAACTGAAAAAAAGCAGCCGCTGAACCTTATTGTTTGCTAACTTTAGCCTGCTATTTATTTCCTGGTACTGACTGCAGGCTGTGGAAGGTCAGTAGTTCAGCGGTTCAAGACCCGGGTGCCGCAAGACAGGGTGAGCTCCTGTCTCTAGTTCCAGCTCCTGCCAACCTAGCAGTTCGAAAGCAAGAAATTGCAAGTAGATAAATAGGGACCACTTCGGTGGGAAGGTAACAGCGTTCCGTGCGCCTTGGTGTTTAGTCATGCTGGCCACATGACCACGGAAATGTCTTTACCTTTTTACTGACGGAGTTGCAAGTAAAAACTTTGAAAAGTAAGACATGCCGTGGCATTTTGGTATCTGTTGTAGTGAGTGCCAGGAGAGGGAAGATGGCATGGTATAGCCTGATCTCCTCAGATCTTGGAAACTAAGTAGAGTCGGTACTTGGAAGGGAGACCACCAAGGGAGACTGTGCAGAGGAAGGCAATGGCCTTGAAAGTGTCTGTTTCCCACCTGCCTTGAAAGCCCCTTGCTGGGGTTGCCGTAAGTCAACTGCAACTTGATGCCACTTTATACACACACACAAACACACATATTAAGTGCTGTGAAACTGTCATATTCAGCAGTGGGCAACATATTCTTTGGGTATATATTCAAAGTGGGGGGCAAACAAAATAATGGGTGTCTGTTGAACCCACATCATTGTACATACTCCAAAGAACAAAACTAACTCCCCCCCTCCAAAATATGCATACAAGATAACAAAGGAAAACTTTAAATCAAAATGGATTTTACAGAAATCAGTTGGTTTATAAAACCTAAGACTCAGTTCAGAAAGCTTCCTTAAGGATACTGTAAAACCTAATAAACAGAGTATAAGAAAGAAAGAAAGAAAGAAAGAAAGAAAGAAAGAAAGAAAGAAAGAAAGAAAGAAAGAAAGAAAGAAAGCAAGCTTCCTTAAGGCAGCATGTAGGACTTCAGATTCTGCTAGTGGAGAGTGAATCCTTCAGTGGAAAACACTCTCACATTAGAGGAAATTCGTTCTTGCCAGAAGAAAGCACTTCAGCTAGTGGGACAGATCTGTCAGTAGGCTTAGAAGGGTATAACTGTACTTAGTCAAGTCAAGTTTATTATGATCCGAGATCAGAATTCAAAATCAAGTGTAACTACTTAGGATGGGCCAGTTAATGTGCACATCTAACAACTATCATCATAAGAGGTATTTTACAATGTATATTTGAAACGAACATAATACAGTCTTGGCTCTGCCTGGATTAAGATGATGACGACCATAAAGGATATGCAGACCAGAGACCGTGGATTTAAAGAGACAGGTGTAGGATATAAAGTGTCCTGTGAATGCTGGGGAAGCAGGGCAGTTCTGAAGACTAATTTGATCTGGCCGTGGACAGCATTCTGAGCTAATGTGGCACACACACCCACACACACCATCCCACTGGTTTCAACAGCTGTCAAAAGAATATTAGTGGGAAATTAGCTCAGAATACTCTGCCTGACCAGATCAAATGAAATGCAGATTTTCCTTGATGGTTTCTATTTCCATCTATTTTGTAAAACACCAACCACCCCCTTCCACACCCAATCCCATTCTTTTTTATAACAAGTCACCTTAAGCCTTTGCATTCACAGTAACAAAACAAAAAAAAGTAATGCCATTTTGTCTCTGGCTTTGAGGAATCGCCACAGGGCTTCTATGTCCAAGGGCTTCGACATTTTACAATGTGGCAGTAAATAACTTTATCTCATGATTAAAAAAAAATAAATCTCTTTTAGCAGCATATTCTGAGAGAGTTTTAAAACTGCTTTTAAAAACTATATTTAAAATATCCACCACCTGCAAGGCTGCATGGAACTGGTTTCTCTCACTCCCAAAAGCCTCATGGTCTCTTATTTTTTATTTATTTGTTTTTTCGATTTCTAGGCCACCCTCCCCGTGAATGGGCTCAGGTGGGTGAAGGTCTCCTGGGTGAAGGAGACATAGCTCCCAAGCAATGCTCCCTCTAAGCTGTGGAGTCTTGTGACCAAAAATTCTGCTTTGTAAGCTACTGGCATTAAAGTTGTGAGCAAGCAATTTGGTTACTGCAGAAATTAGTTTGCTCTGGAGCCAATTGAATTTCTCAATCAAATTTGATGTCTGTGTATTCACTAGCCACAGTACTATGAAGCAGACCTGTGTGTCTACCCCCCCCCCCCGCTCCCATTATTTCTCTTGCAATAAAATGTGGATTCTCAGCATCATGTGTAGGTTACCCTTATCGCAGGTGTGTTTCAGCAAGTAGGCTGGTCACTGTTTTTACTGGTTACTAATTTTTCTGGACTGCTTCTTTTGCAAAACTGTTCCAAATTCATTTTCAGTTGATTCACGTGACGTGATGCTTCCAGTTTATTCCCCTTGATAAAAGTTGATCTAAAAGCAAAAGTAGCTGCTTTTTCTTTTTGTAATCTTGAAAGACAGAAGAGGGTATATGACTGCTCAAGGTATTTGATCAGAAGAACTTTAATCAGAGGAAAGATGGAAGGCCCTGATTTTTTTTTTTTAAATCACTGTCAAAAACATTCACTGCCAGCTAGGGTTGCCAGGTCCCCCCCCCCCCCAGGGGCCCGGGGTTGCCAGATCCGGGTTGGGAAACTCCTAGAGTTTTGGGGATGGAGCCTGGGGAGGACAGGAACCTCAGTGGGGTACGATGCCATAGAGTCCACTCTCCAAAACATCCATTCTCTCCAGGGGAACTGGAGATGAGTTGTAATTCTAGGGGATCCCCAGGTCCCACCTGGAGGCTGGCATCCCTGACTACAATACAGCAAGTACTTGACACCACTATAAATGAGTCAAGGCAGTAAGCAGTGTTTCTGTGTCTCTGTGGCACTGTGTAGGAGTTTAAAGGGCAGGACTTTCTTTTGACACAACTGTCTGAATTACCTGTTGGTCTGATCCGTTGGCGACTCAGACTTAGGCAAGACTCCCATCTCTTAGAACATATCTGCATCACAGCTTTAAACTGGTTTTAACAGATGTTACTTCTTCCCAGAGAATCTTGGGGACTATTCTTTTTTGGGGGTAGGGACAACCTGCAGAGAACGCTCAGCTCCCTTGCCAAAGTACAGTTCCCAAGAAACTCTGAAGGAAGCACGGATGCCAGCCACGGTACCAGTTTCTATGTCCCTAATCTCAGTTCCTCCCTGTAAAATGCAAGTAGAAATGACCCGCTTATCTGGGTTGCTGTAATACTGAAATAAGGTGGAGGGACGGGTTGGGACAAAAGCATACACAAAGTATGCCTAAGGAATATTATTAGTTCTAGCAAAAGCTGTAAATGCAAAATAGGTTGCCTTTTGTTGAGATACTGGGGGCCGTTCATGCATTTACCTTCCCAAGGAGACACAAATGTCTCCTTGGGAAACTGTCATATACATTTACCTTCCCAAGGAGACACAAATGTATGCAGATGAACGGCCAGAGATTAGCTCTTGAGGTGAGTGAGTCTGGATGCCTTTCAGTCAAGGGAGTGGCCACATAGGCTGGAGGGCATGCTATCCAAAACAGGCTGGAGCAAGCAAAGCAAGACCAGTCCCCTCCTTATCTTGCATCACAATAGTAGATAAATTCAGGGGGGTAGCCCTGTTGGTCCGAAGCAACAGAACAAAGTCCAGTGGCACCTTTAAGACCAACAAAATTTAATTCTGGATATAAACTTCTGTGTGCATGCGCACTTCTTCAGACAGCCCGCTTTGCCGCCTATTAGGATTGCCAACTCCACGTTCAGAAATACCTGGAGATCTGAGGGTGGAGCCTGGGAGAGTGGGGTTTAGAGAGGGGAGGGACTTCCTTTGGTATTTATTTATTTATTCAATTTTTATCCCGCTCTCCTTGCATAGCAGGCTAAGGGCGGATTACAGATAAAAAAAAGCGCATATATATATATATATATATATATATATATATATATATCATATAAAAAGATAAAATACTGATGGCGGTAGCATCCCATAGGGTCAAATACACTGGCTGCTATTGTTCAGTTAACAAAGAGGGTATAATGCCATGTAGTCCACCTTCCAAAGCAGCCATTTTCTGCAGAATTCCACCAGTGGCTATTAGCCGCAAGGTATAGATAGGAACTCTTGGTCTGGGGCAAGTGATGCACTGTATTCTTGGGGGGCATCAGTGGGAGGGCTTCTAGTGTCCTGGCTGTCGGGTAGCCCCACCATGGTGGGTTCTCTTCCCCCCCGGCTCTGCAGCTGCTTCTTGCTTCTGCTTCGTATCCAGCTGCTGGCCTTGAATGATCGCAGCTTCGGCGTGAAGCCTCCCGCTCACCTCCAAACCGTTAATCAGTTCCCCGCACTCAGCATTAATTGCTTATTGGTCCCTAGGTGTCAGGGGGTATTGTATGAATGCACTATATCTGGGTCAACCATTTTGTATGCCTCATTCCTGACTCAAAGAGTCTAGGACGACTTCACCTTGCTCTGATCAATAAAGCTGAACTTGTTTAAGGACCTGCTGTTGATGCTGAGTTATTGAAGCACCTGACAAGCAGCTGGTATTTTTGGCCACTGTGTGACAGAGTGTTGGACTGCAGTAAACCCAGATGCCAACCTTGCTGCCACATAACACCCAGACAGCACAATCACTGGACCTAACAATATCAACTACACCATCTCTGGCTTATTCATTGACTCATCTTCTAATATTGTATATGCCATTAAATGCCAAACAATGCCTTTCGGTTCTCTACATAGGGCAGACAGGTCAAACCCTATGCCAAAAGATAAATGGACACAAATCTGATATCTAGTATCACAAAACTAAGAGACCTGTAGGAGAACATTTCAACCTCCCAGGGTACTCAATGGAGGACCTCAAAGTAGCTGTTTTACTGTAGACGAATGTCAGAAACAGACTGGAATGGGAGATTGCGGAATTACAAATTATTACAACACTCATGACAATGGAACCCCCAGGGCTTAACAGAGATATCAGGTTCTTATCTCATTACACATGCTAAGTTACTCAGTTCTCACTTATACCCAGAATTAAACTTTGTTGGTCTTAAAGGTGCCACTGGACTCAAACTTTGTTCTGTTGCTTCAGACCAACACGGCTACCCACCTGAAAATAAATAAGTGATGTATATAGTCTGGAGAGCAGTTGTAATTCTGCAAAATCTCCAGCCCCCACCTGGAGGTTGGCAACCTTACTCCCTATGGGGCCCGGGGGGCCTCAGTGAGCTGTGGGAGAAAGTCCTGTTCTATGAAGGCTGCAAATGGTTGGATAGATGCCATTATTTCCCTAGGTGAGGCCATTCTGCAAGACCCCTCCTCTTCTCCTCTCCCTGCTCATTTACTACATTCCCAGCTATACTGTGAGCCCCTAGTACACAAAGTATATGTCTGCCAAGTATCCAAGGGTCTGATATAGGGAGACCAACCAATTGAATTCCTGCAGACTTTAGGACGGTTTCTAAGGGTTTACTGTTAAATTACGATCTGCCGTTGTACAGGAGAAAGAACAGCTTTGGGCAGATGCGGGGGAAGGTAGGGGAAAACAAACAAGCGAGCCATATTCTAGCTGTTCCAGAGAACAAATAGTTGGGCAATGGTTTGGCTGTGCTTACAGGGATGTAAACAGATTTCCCAATGTTTAATAATGGCTCTGTATAGTTGGAAGGGGATGA
>NW_015159726.1:147700-176062 GCF_001447785.1 Gekko japonicus | reverse complement strand
GGTAAATGAGAGAGAAAATGTGGGTTGTTTCTGATGACTCATGAACTTCCCACTTGCTGTAAAGCGGGCTTACTTTTGATGTGGCTCAGGCACAAAATCCGGCCCCAGGACACAAAGCCCCGGTAAAGGAACTCATGTGATAGTTGCTCTGGTAGCTAACGTGTACATTATTAATATCCTGCTTAAGCAAAAATAACAGAACCTGTAAATCTCTCCATTTCCTCCTTAGCAAGTTTTTGCTTCTGGTTTAATGAGGCCAAGTAAATGTGAAGTCAGGAAATAGGAACTGGTATACTTAGGTGTATCATTACAGGTAGTAATAGCTAGAGGAGGAGGAAGACAAGACTTTGCATGCATTGCCTGCTATTAAAAAAAGAAAGAAAAAGATTCTGTCTCTCTCCGGCTCTTGGCTAGGGTGCACTGGAAGTGAGGGATTAGAACCTAGTCACTCTTTATAAATACAATGCCTGTCATGACTCCAGAATGCTAGAGGACATACGACCTTTTCAAGTGGGAAATGAATATTCCAAAAGGAAACTTAGCCCACAGGGGAATTTAGAAATTGGTCTCAGATATCCAGGATAGTCTGGATCTTCATTTTGATGTTAGTATTGCAAAGTGGTCCAGCCATAAATTCCTTCCCTAGTGTCTGCCTTGTGCTATCCAGGATACAGGATCACTCACTTCTGAGATGTGGACCTTGTATAATAGTTCCTCTCTTTTGCTTTCATACCAAGGGTAGTAGCAGATTGGATGGGTGGCAATTGCGTAGGGGAAATGGGGAAAGTATTAACTACCCTTGCGCCCTCCCCTTGGGACTGCTCACCTAAAATACAGTGAAAGACTTTGTGAAAGCCAATCACATCTTGTTTGGTGGCGCCCTTTGAATATTGAACACACGTTTGCTATAGCCAGGGGTCATTTCGTAGAAAAAGAGGTGCAGGAGCTCATTAGCATAACTTATTAGCACAACTTATTTGCATATGCCACACCCCCTGACATCACCAGAAGTCTGTCAGAAGACAACACCCACCGCTCAGACTCCACTGGACTGTTTTGGATTGCTAGGGGGGGGGGGGCGTGCAGATCTGCCGTCACAGAGGAGGGAGAGCTTGTACCTGAATAAAACTTGGTCTTAAAGGTGCCACTGGACTGTTTTGGATTGCTAGCTATGGGGGGGAGGGGAACGCGCAGATCTGCCATCACAGAAGAGGGAGAGCTTGTACCTGAAGTTGGGCCGGGGGGGAGGGCTCTGCAACTTACCTGGCTGCTTGTGGCCCAACTGAGGGCTGCTAGGAGCAGGGGGCGGGGCTTATTGCATGTGCCTGCCCCCTGGGCTCCTTACTGCCGGAGCTCTGCTCCTGTGCGCTCCCACAGGAAATGACCCCTGGCTATAGCCTTGTTCACATGTGCACACGTATTCTTGAGGTGCATCTATTTGTAAGAAAGAGCTAATGCATGTTCACTTTGCAATTGAAACAAGGGACCAGTACCTGAAAAGATGTGGGGTTTGTATCACAAGTTCATCTGTACTTGTGTTGAATGTAACATGAGAAATGGTCAATGCACATATTTATGTGGACTGTACACATGTTCACTGTAACTTTTAAGCAGGGTTTGTGTTGTTTACTTTTGAAAGTTGACGTCTGTGATGATCTCAGCTAATGTTAAGCCTTCAATTATTTATTTATTTCATTTATATCTCGCCTTTCTCCTCAGCGGGTACCTAGAGTTGCTTACATTGTTCTCCTTTCTTCCATTTTATCCTCACAAGAACCCTGTGAGGTAGGTCAGGCTGAGGGTGTATGACTGGCCCAGAGTCACCCAGCAAGCTTCCATGGCAGAAAAGGGAACTGAACCTGTGCCAGAGTCTAGTCCCACACTGTAACCACCTACACCACAGTGGCTCTCTTTGAGATCTGCAGGGCTCTTTCCAGTACTTTTAAGCTGGATCAAATGCTGTACATTTATAAACTGAAGGCAATTTTGGCCAATATACAGATTTCAGGTTATAGCTGTACATGAAACATTTGCTGGAATTTATACGACGGCAACATTGATTCTCAACCTATGAAAAACTATACACAGGCAATAAAAATAATTGCCTTGCATCAAAGTATAAAAATCTCCATTTTCATACTTGCCAGAGAGTCTTCTTAGCCTATAAAAAGCATTGACATCCCCCCCCAGCAAGAGCTAAAATGCGGGGGCTAATTTTAAACTGGTCCTAGGATTTAAAAATACATGTGGCTTTCTGCACCTTGTGAAGTTGAGCAGTGTTAGCTGGCTGTTGCTTTTCCTTGGATTCCTTCGACTTGAGAACATCAGTATGAATGCCAGCCTGCAGCCTCCCCCCCCCCCCCCCCCCCCCCCCCCCTGTGCCTTCATGTTGCTCTTCAGTGAAGTCGAAATGCTTTCCCCTTTCACCAGGTTGCCACCAGAAGGGGCAATCCAGGGCGCTCAAAGCTCCTGGCTTAAGGCCTTTTGAACATTAAATGTTTACACAAAACATTCCTCTCTCTCTCTCTCTCTCTTTCTCTCTCTCTCTCTCTCTCTCTCTCCCCCCAATTCCTCCTCTTCTTCTTCCTCTTCTTTGCTGTAGAGCTTCAGATCTGTTCTCTCCTCATGGTTTGATATGCTTTTTTTCAAGCATTGCATGGTTCCTATTGCCTGTGTTTATTTTTAGTTTTCATAAAGTCAGACAACTTCTTCAGCATTGCTCATACAGGTTACAGTAGTGAGGTTGTCAGGCTGCTGGGAGTGGGGTTGTTAACTCCCAGGCAGTGGCTGGAGATCTCCTGCTATTACAACTGGGCGCGGGGGGGTGGGGGGCCTAGCAGGGCGAACAGAGGGTACAGCCTCCGTCGCCAGGCTTCAACTGGGCGCACACGCGGGGGGGCTAGCATGGCGCCCGGAGGCTATAGCCTCCGTCGGCGGGCCTTGACTGTGCGCGCGGGGGGGCCCTAGCAGGGCGACCGGAGGCTACAGCCTCCGTCGCCGGCTTAGACTGGGGACGGGGGGGCCCTAGCCGGGTGAGCGGAGGCTACAGCCCCATCGCTGGGCTTCGACGGGGGGAAGGCAGGTGTAACTCACTGATCCAGAAAGTGGCAGCTTGGAGGGCCCTCGCCGTCCTAGTCGTCGTTGTCCTGCAATGAAAATGGCGTCGGGTGACTCATCAGACGAATTTCCGCGGCAGTCGTGGTGTGGGCGGGACCGGGCTTCTTCTCCTTATTGGTGGACATACGGTAAGTAGCAGTTCCACTGTCCAAACACTAATGGTGCGCATTTGGAACATTGGAGCCCACTATGGCTTTATATATAAGGGAGAGATGTTTTATGTAAGCCGCCCTGAGCCTGCTTCGGCGGGGAGGGCGGAGTATAATTTGAATGAATGAATAAATAAATAAATAAATAAAACTTGGAGCTGGCAACCCTAGTTGGAAGTGAGGGCTGTGTTTTACACATGAGTAGAGTCATCAAGTGATGACAGCAGCCCTTTTCAGGAGTTATTGGGGGGCGGGGCGGGTACTCCAGGCTGGCTCGATCTTCCCAGACTTCTGAAACTAAGCAGGGTCGGCATGGGATGGGAAACCCTGGCTAGTACTTGGGTGGGAAACATCTAGGGTTGCTGCACAGAGGCAGGCGATGGCAAACTACCTCTGCGCATTTCTTTCCTTGATAAACCTGTGGGCTCACCATAAGTTGACTGTGACTTAATGGCAAAAATAAAAAATAAAATAAAAATGCAGCTGCATGTTCCAGGAGGAGCTGCTGTCCTCCCAATACATGCGGTTGCCATTTTGTCTGAAACGGGCATATATTCTGCTCCAGGACATTCTATGCACAGTGCCCGTGTCAGACAAAATGGTATCATATCACGAGGACCGCAGGGAACATGTGCTCCTGGTGTGTGAAGTTGGATACCCTCCAACGTAACATCCAAAAAGGGCTTTTAATCTCAAATGAAGCATGTGAAAACTCTCCCATCCAGATCAAATAATGCAGGTAGAGGGTTTCATTTCACCTGAAGCACATTTCTTTTCAGTGAAATCCCACTGAGGTGTTGAGCTGTGAGTCATAATGAAAGGATGAGAGATCGAGGGATGTGTGTGTGAGATTTCAAGCTGGCCATGGACGCGTGTGAATAATTGGGCTAACATTCACTTCCTGGCTCTGTGAACAGTGTATAAATGCAAGTAAAATATTGGAGGAGGGGTTAGGCCAGGGGTCCTCAGCCTTTTTGAGCCTGCAGGCACCTTTGGAATTATGACACAGCGTGGTGGGCTCAGCCACAGAATGGCTAAAACGGCTGCTGCAGGAGGCAGAGCCAGCCACAGTGGTCCATCAGAAGCTGTGGTGGGCAAAAGCCCCACATGGCTCCACCAGCTTTCTAAGAACACTTGGTGGGCACCAGGAAATGTGTCAGCGGGCACCGTGGCCCCCACAGAAAGCCATGGTGGGTACCCCTGGGGTAGGCAAACATCTTGTGAACATTAGGGTTGCCAAGTGGCACTTACCTTGCCGGCAGGGGACTCCCGGGTGGATACCGGTGCATGCGCGCGCTGCACACACGTCACCAGGAAGTGATGTTATGACGCCGGGCACGCTGGGGGCGGGGCTATGACCATACAAGGGAAAACCATAGAGTTTTCCCTTGTATGGCTATGGCCCTGCCCCCAGTGTGCCCGGCGTCATAACATCACTTCCTGGTGACGTGCACGTTGGGGAGGAGTCCCCCCGGGGCCTGATCCAGCGGCGCTGGGGAACGGGCCTCTGGGGCGGGGGTTTCCCCACCCCCCGGGGGGACTTGGGATCCCTAGTGAACATCCAGAAGTGAATCCCAGAGTTCAGTTTCCCCTTCCGTTCCTCCTGTACCATCCTTTTATATGTGAGCTCAGACTGAGAATTTCTAGTGTTTGCTTATACTTTTTTCCTCTGGATGGCTTGGTATGGCAGAGCTCACCCTTGAAAGCCCTTCAGGGTAGGATGTCTCTTGTGGGTATGTTCTAATTTGCATGAAAGGGGTGTAGAGAATTGGCTGGCAGAACAAAGGGTGGGAGTTGAAGTGGGCCCCACAGAAGTGCAGCGCCTTTCATTCTAATTTGGTGAGCAAGAAAGCAAATGCTGGAGCAGGGAGTGTTTGTGACAAATGTGTTTCCCAAAAGGGTAGATGTCACTTGGCACGACGGCATTGCTAGGATGCCAGCACCAGGAGTGAAAGGGGAAGGCGTTGCTGATAACAATGGTGGCTTTTGAGTGGCGGTGGTTTTAAAATAAACAACGGCATTTGTCCTGGATGTCATCTCTTATAGTATCTATGACATTGTATTGAGACAGGAGTTAAGATCCAGTAAAAAAAAGTTGAGCTTCGTTTGGGATCTCACATTCACTGGGAGTGGGGGTGTGGTGGGAAACTAAATTAGAAACCCAGCACAAAATGTGTGGTGGGACCCAACCAGCTTTTCTGATGGTGAAAAAGGAAGGGGGTTCTCTTTGACTATTAAAAAAAGGAAAAAAGGCTATGATGGGGACTATGGGACCTGCATATACAAAATCCATAGGTGGATGGGGAATTAATTAATGTGTGGAACTGGATGAGATGGAGTAAAAAAAACACACAAACTAGCTGGATCCAGTCCTTGTATTAGAAAACACTTTCCCAATGTGATGTCAGTGACTCACAAATTGCAGTGAAGGGCAGGCACGTGTTTTGACTTGCTAACATTCTTGAAATCCAGTTTATTTGGAACATAGAGAAGTTCTCTAGTTGCAGATGTGGTTAAGCATTAATTTGTCTAAGCAATGATCCTATATTGGCTAGTACTGGGTAGGGGCCGTGGCTCAGCAGTAGAGCTTCTGCTTGGCATGCAGAAGGTTCCAGGTTCCATCCCTGGCAACTCCAGTTAAAAGGACCAGGTAGGAGGTGCTGCCAGTCTGAGTTGACAATACCGATCTTGATGGACTAAGGAACTGATTTGGTATAAGGCAGCTTCATGTGTGTTCAGTATGTCAGTGAAACAGGGCCACCCATAGAGAAGGTGTTGGTTTCTAGAAGTCCTAGGGATGCCACTGTTATGCAGAAAAATCCCCCACCCCCCAAAAAAAGTGGCGTAAAGAACCTCAGATGGTAAAACTGCATCCTCACTGCTGCCAGGGAACCCTAGTAGCATTTGGGCTGAAGGAAAGCAAATTTATCTTCAACCTAGAGCCTAATAGAGAATTTAGGGTTGAATCATTAATTCCCAATACCCAATTCTCCTCTCCATGCTAATTTAAGATACAGATTAAATTGCAGTTTACACATTCTTTGGGGGACAGTGAACTTGGACTGAAATGGAAAGTGTTTTCCTTCTGATGTCCCTCTTCCTCCTAGGAAGCCATGAAGGGGGCAGACATCTAACAGTTTAAAGGATTCATGGGATAAGGCAGGTGGGGTTGGGGAGTATGTGACATTAGGTATGCATCCCTCAGACCCCCCTCCCCGTGATGATTTGTGGGTCCCAAAGTGTGTTAAACTAATTGACACACACCTCTTGGGCTGGGTGGGCTGAGGGGGATGGTACTCAGGAGAGGTAGGCCAATAGCCCACTAGGATTTTTCCCAGTGGTCATAATGGCTAGTCAGTCTGCCTCTGGATCGATAACCTTGCAACTCTGCTGCTTTCTGCAGGGTAGTTACCAGTTTTAAGTTAATCTGTGAATGGCATCACATGACAGGATCTAACATGCCCCCTGTACATTTTGCACTATGACCCCGTGTACCATTTGAAATCTTACAACTAATGTGCAAAAAACCCCAGCACTGCAGTTCTTACAGTTAGAATAATCTCTTTTCTGATCTGAAATATTGCCATATAGATAACATTTTCAGCTGCTCCACATGGCTGTATAACTCAGGACTGGGTGAAGCGGTGTGAGGAAAAAGAATGACCACAGATGACCACAACACTGTGCTTAACAAGCCAAGTGTTTCCACAGGCTTTAGTAATCAAGAATCAGAGGTTATCACTTTAATTGTGTTAAGGTGAAAAGCCTTGTTTATATGAAACATGATTTTTTTTGCTGCTGGCTCTTGTGAAGAGTTTGGGGTTATTAGCAAATCATTGCATGTGTGTCTACTGAAGTGTGCGTGCAATCTTGTTATTGTCTACTTTTCATTTTCTTTTATCATCTCTGCTTTGTACAATGAGGCTTGCAAGGCACAGTGAGGGAAGGGGAAATCCTCTTTCCCCTGCTCAACCCCCCTGCTCACCCCTGCCCTCCTGTTATCATCCTCCCCCCCTCCCCCCTCTCATCTTGTTTCCCATTATTACTTTTTCCCCTTGGCTGTTCCTTATTTTTGCTGGGCAACCTCCTAATGCTGCCGTGATCTCACAACATCTCAATCTGTGTTGTTGTTGTTGTTTTTGAAGTTGCAATATGTGTGCTTGTGCACATAGCAAACTTTGGGGTTCCTTCAGATTTCAAGAAACAGCCCCCCTATCTGTACCAGGCTTCACTGTACAAATGTTTTGATCCACACCCTGGGGCCAAATTGAGAATAAAATATATAATAAACTGTAAGCAATTTGTTTCTTACTCATAGTTTTCTGACACAGTGCATTTCAACTGCTTTTAGTAACTTTCAGTGCAATAAATAATTCACATGTGGGTCACAGTTTCCTTTATAGGTCTGAGTGCAGTTTTTTGTGCAGCCAGGCAGTTTGAAATCCCTCTACAATTACTAGGATTTTAAGCATCCTAGCTGCATGTGAGATTGTATCCCAGATGTATAATCCTGATATGCAGTCCTTGGTGTTCAATTTTGTTGTGACAATGAAAGAGAAAAAGGGTTTTAAACTTCATTTCTCACACGCTGTGCCTATTTAAAAATTAAGCTCCACAGTTACTTTAATGTTAAATGATTGGCCAACATTTTGGAGTCATGAGCCAATATGAAATAGATGTTTGTCTAGGACTTAGTCCAGTGATGTTTAGTCTGATACTGGCAGAAAGGAAAAGAGGAAGACGGTGCAGATGAAACAAGAGCGTAGATTTTTCCCAAAGAGTAATGGCTAGTGGAACACTTTGAATGAGGAAAGAAAGAAAGGAAGGGTATGCACAGGATACAGGAAACACAAACATAGCATCATCTAATGCAAATGGAAAAGAATTGGAATTAAGAGAAACCTTGAAGAAAGGAAATGACTCAGATGCTGAGAAGCAGGGCGAGTGAGACACGCAAGTGAAAGTATGACCTTGAGCTGCAGAGCTGGAAAATTTAGGGTAAAGGTGAAACAAAGATTCCACAGCAAGTGGTAACAAATCTGTTTCTTCTGTTGTGCTGCTACTGATGCCAGTAATAGTAATATTTATAAAACATCTTCATTAGTGAAGTGGTTTACAGCATGCTAACAAATGGTATGGGCTGCCGTGGCTCAGAGATTAAGATGCTGAACTGCAGACTGGAAGGTCTGTAGTTTGGCAGTTCGAGACCCTAGTGTCACGTGATGGAGTGAGCTCCCGTCTCTGATCCCAGCTCCTGCCAACCTAGCAGTTTGAAAGCAAGAAATTGCAAGTAGATAAATAGGTACCGCTTCAGTGGGAAGGTAACAGTGTTCTGTGTGTCTTTGCATCTAGTCATGCCGGCCACATGACCACAGAAAGTTCTTTGGACAGTGCTGACTCTTCGGCTTGGAAATGGAGATGAGCAACGCTCCCTAGAGTCAGATTCGACTAGCTTTCGAGCAAGGGAAACCTTTACCTTTACCTTTTTAACAAATGGTAATCCCTGTCGACAGGCTCACAATCTTATAAGGGGGAGGGTGTGTGAAAAAACAGGAGGAGGAACAGTGGTAGAAAAATCAGCGTGCAAAGACTCCATGAGAAGAAAGATGTCCCCATACCTTGTTTGAAAGCCCAAAGCGAGGGAGACCTATCCACAAATAAGGCATTCTTAAAGGAAATGGAAGGAGAGAATTCTAAATTAATATTGGCTTCTATCCTACCATTCCACTGAGCAAAGTTTGAAGCCTCCCTCCAGCCCAAGGAGGCCAATGGAAGACGTTCTGAGGTCTAGAAGAAGTTCCTACAGCCTAAGGTAGCATATGTGACCTCATTATTATTATCAATGGAAACTTAAAATTATGTGGTTAAGTATAAAACAAACTTCTGCAGGATTCAAGTACCTTGTCATGGCTTGGCACCTCCGATCTTCTTCTGACATTCTTCCAAAATGCTGCCCACAAGAAATATGACAAGGTGGAAAAGCAACGTACTAAGTTGGATGCAACTGAGAAACTTTTGTAGGCATACTGAGTCCCTCTGGCAGCCCTTATTCAAGACAGTGTTGGTCATAGGTACTGTAGCAGTGGTCATCTTGTAAGTGGCCACTATTTCTAGCACAGCACACACAGTGGCTCCCATCTTGACTAGGGCTGCACATGCTCATTACAGCTGGAGGTGTGCTCTGCAGAATTATCTAGGAGATAGTTGCTGCTAGGCTGGCTATTTACCCACTTGCAGAGTGTAAAACCCTGTGCTTGGTCCTAACCCCCATGCTTGAGAAATTGAGGAGTGGGAGAAAAAATGGCTGAAAAATGGCTTTCATAGGGAAGCTCTAGGGATCTTCCTATGTCTCTGTGGTAGACGTTAAGGGGAAATTCCAAGACTGTCACCCAGAACTGACATCATATTCTCCCCAAAATACACCCTGCCCAGGCATTGCTCTCAAAATATCCTGGTCTTTGCCAAGGTAGTGCTGGCAATCTTATTCATTGCTGCATGGGGCGTAAGGGCAAGCTCCAGCTCCATGTACTGCTGCTGGGCTCACCGGCTTCTCATGTCCTGGGTGCTGGTGGTGCCACCTGGGAGGAAAATGAACTAGAGCAATGTGGGCAAAGTGGCTGTGGCTCTCCTTCCTCCTGTCTTCCAGCAGTGTGGGAGGAGATAACAGGTGTAGGCTATGCCTGTCTAATCCTCAACCCATGGTGCCTGGGAGGAAAGGGAGCTTCAGCAGGGCTGGCAAGCACCACCTTTTCAGCTGCCAGCAGTCCTAATGGAGGGGATGCATGTAGGGTACACTCATTGCCTCCCTGACAAGTGTCACCTTGTGCTGACAAAATGCCTGGAGCTGGTCCTGGGGAGCAGTCATTTCGGAAACTTACAGTTATTGGTGTCGTTGTGACACAAAGTAAAGGAGAATGGACCACATGCGCAATTGAGCAACCTGCATTTTTTGTGAAGTATATGGCCGAGATATACTTAATCCCTGAAATTCCCGTTTTCTGTTTTGCAGCCATATAGAAAAAATCACAACATGGCAAGATCCTCGAAAGACAGTGACCCAGCCGTTGAATCACATGAGCCATCATCCACCAACCACTTCTGCCCCAGTATCCCAGCGATCCATGGCAATGTCACAACCCAACCTCGGTGAGTCACCAGAAGTTAGGACGGTGCTGGAAGCAAAAGGATTCTTATGCTGACAACTGGCAGGGGTGGGTTGGGTGGGGATTTATAACCTCTCGTAATTCATGGACAGGAGACCTCGCCCTTCTTGCCTAAGAGCCCCAATGGGGAAAGGGATGATAGTAATGGAAGAGCCTTCTTGGATGGCTGTCCATGCCTCCATAGGAAACGTAGTCTTCAGCTATAGAATTATTGCCATAGTAAGTTCAGGTTATTTAACTCCAGCAACTGCTCAGTGTAGCATTACTCAAAAAAAAAAACCCCTGGTCATAGAATACTTTTATTATAGGGACCAACCAAAATATCATAAAATAGCAAGCTTTCAAGTTCCTCAGAAGTCTTTCTCAGGGTGGATCAAAATCAGACAAAGGAGGTGGGAGAGCTCAGAGCAGTCTGGGGGATATCAAAGGGGTACAGTTTAGTATAGGAATCATGTTCATTTCTAAATGACAATTTTTTAATGCTGTTCATTTAGAGTGCTTGCAGTATTCCTCTTGCAGATGACTTCTCAAGACTGCAGCAGTTACCACCCTTTAGAAGGGCTGTATCTGGCTAGGTTGAGGCCATGTTTGACCTATGGTACATAACTTTCTGTTAAATTAAACAAAAGACAGTCTTTCCCCTTGGTTTCTCCTGACAACTGTCGCCAAATGCAGCGGATATTTGTGGCGTTAAAAAGGGAGGGTTTCGCTTTGTGAGTCACGGGACAGTAGCAGATGTATCATAAGGATGGCGTTTACTCAGATTTCTTCTTTATATATCAAAGGCCGGGGAACAATTTAGTGAGTCATATAAAATGGTAATAATGAGCTTGTTTCCTGCAATATCCTAAGGATCGGGTGAGTAATGTGTGAAATTAACTCTCCTCTACCACTTGCTAATCATGGCATAGCAGTTTATTCAGAGTTTTTTTAATGAGCTAAACAACAAAAAGTTTAAGCAGCCTCACAAATTTACATGGGAAAATCTAGAAGCCTCCAATAGAAGGCTAGTCCTCAGCTGCCTGCCAAACACTGTCTTTGAATTTTGGAGCTGATGCGTTTATCTAATACGTTTGTATACAACTTTTCCTCATTATAATGGCATGGTACGCTTTTACGTGCCATTGGGTTGATCCTAATAAGAGGCATTCCATGGATTATGCTCTTGGTTTGTTGGATGTTAACTTTCGTACTGCTGCAGCTGCAAACAACTTCCTTGTCCAGAGGGCCATTTGAGAGAGTATGAATGGATATGACAAAGAAGGTGGTCTTTAAAGTATGTGTGCATCAAGCTGTCTGGGAAGCTGTTGTACCCAAACAAACAAAATTAAGCAGACCAGGAATTTTTAGTATTTTGCGAAAACGTCACACTTTCTATTTTGAATGAGGGGCATTTGTACAGCAGCGTGCCAAGGTGTTGCTGTTCTGCAATCCATACAGGGCTCTGGCAGTGGACACGCAGTCCCATGGCAGGCATGAAGTATGCTCAAGTCAGGCACAGTCTTTACAACAACTGGCTGATCTGCAAGAAGATCCTGATCTTGATTATTGCTTAAACACTTTGCTTGTTAGGTTGCATCCTGGGTCAACATGGCCATCTTGTCTTGTAAAGGCACCTTTCTGGCAAGGGAGAGAACACGTTCCCCTTTTTTAAGAATGGGATCTGTCTTTTAGGAATGGTAGTTCACAGCAGCAAGGCAGTGTGGCCTGGCAGATGGAACACTGGCTCTGTGCAAGGCATGGCTTGCGAAAGCAAGAGGTGTCTTCAAGCAGGAGAAAGCTCAGGGCTAATGCTCGGCTTGCACACTGTGGTTTCAGGAAGCCATAACTTGTAGCTCCGTGTTGTAACCTTTTTTTAAAAAAGGATCTTAGCCAAAGAGAAAAAAAATGCATCCCTTGTTTTTTCTGTCCTAGAACAAGTGTTATAAAATCAGCCTTGTTGGGTTCACATCAGGTACTTAAACAAGCAGATTTTTGAAGTGGCGTTTGAGTCTCCAAGCCAGAGCTACAGTGCCAACATCCTACCAGACATCACAAGTAGAATGGAAACAGGATAGGAAGTCCAACCACTTTTCTGGCAACAGCTGGTTCAAAACCTTTCACGAAAGCCAGCCAGCTAGGCCTCTGTTGGTTACCCTAGAATTTTTCAGCACTGTAGAAATTAACAATGTCTTTTGAAGATGTGCCACGAATAAGGTGGGGGCTTGATTTTCCAGGTCTGTGTCCTGCCCTACACTTCCCATTACTAACACATGTTTGTTTTTTAATCTTGCCTTTCCTCTAATGATGAGATGGAAAATTGGCCCTTCCTGTATGACTTGTTGCTTTTAGTTTATAAGGTCCTTTCCACCTAGGTTTTGAAGGACATACACGACAAACACTGTTTTTCTGCCTGTAGATTCCTCCTTGGTCCTCCTGTTTATCTTCTGGGCATGGAACAGGGGTCACTGGGTGTGTGTGGGTGTCTAATCCTCAACCCATGAAGTATTTGTGAATTTCCTGCATTGTGCAGGGGGTTGAACTAGATGACCCTGGAGGTCCCTTCCAACTCTATATTGTATTCTAATATTCTAGTCAACACAGTGACTACAGGGGTCCTATATCATCAATATGTCAATATGTCTTTAGCAAAAAGTTCACTGAAACTCACGTTTATTCTGAAAGAGACATCTTCTGCTTCTTCCATCTTGCTTTTGTGGCTGAGATTTAGAGCACATTTTTATGAACTAAACATCTGTGAGTCTGGTAATTTTTCCAGTTTGATATATATATATATTTTTTTAAAAAATCTGCCTTGGGGTGTTTGAATGCTGTTATTCCTTCATGATGTATGTTTGCCTTCAATGAGATTTTGTTAATCCTAGGCCCATGCTTATGGCAAGATTTACTTCCCAAGTGTACTCACGCAGTTACAATTAGTATTGATTTTGGAATGGTCTTATGCTGGGTGTGAATTGCTCTTCTTTCCTTAAATGGTTCTATAGAAAGAACAGCCTCTTAGACGAAAGAGGATTTAAAAAATTTTATATATATAATATGATTCTTCATTAAAGAGAAAAAATGAAGTGACCTGCCAGTTTGGTGTAGTGGTTAAGAGCGTAGACTCTAATCTGGGAGAACTGGGTTTGATTCCCCACTCCTCCACTTGCACCTGCTGGGTGACCTTGGGCAAGCCATAGTTCTGATAACAGCTGTCCTTGAAAAAGAGCAGTTTCTGTCAGAGCTCTCTCAGCCCCACCCACCTCACAGGGTGTCTATTGTGGGGAGGGGAAGGGAAAATGAGTTTGTAAGCCGCTCTGAGACTCCTTTGGGTAGTGAAGGGCGGGGTATAAATTCAATCTCTTCTCTTCTTCTCTTTGCAAATAGTATTTTGTATGACAGATGTCTATGTGCAGCCCCAAGCTAGCCTCTGTATTCCATCTCTAAAGATCCTGAAGCATCACTAATTTAAAAATCCAAAAGGTGTGAGGGAGGATTATAGGGGATGCTATGGATCCCTTTGGTTTTAGCCAAAAGAAAGGGGGTTACCTCACGCCCAGTTCCTTCCTTCTCCTTTTTGGTTTATGGTTTTCTTTCTGGCTAGAGAGAACCACCAGGCTCCTTCCTTTGTCTTAATCTGTAGCTTCGTTGCCATGCACACTTCCTGTCTCCTTTCCTAGCCTTTGAGTAGGCCTTTCTTCATGAGCAGGCCTCTCTCCTACTTTTGGCCTGCACATAAGCCATAGTTGAAAAAGCTGTGGATAGAACCGGGGTGGGAGTGGGGGGGCGGACATGTATGCTGCCTTGCTCTTCAAGGAACAAGTGTATATAACGAAAGCCCAGCAAAACAACCTGTCAAGGAACAAATCAGACTGGCAGAGCCCTCTACAAGAAAGAAGTTTTGCAGGGCTTTCAAAAAGTAGTCAAAGAAGAGTACCTTTCAGCAGCTGCTTCTCTCGTCTGGTGCCCCGAGGGGAGCAGCCCCTGGTGAGGCTATGCCATTGCAGCTAATGTGCAAACTTGTCTGGGGAGACAATTATTGGCTTTGGGTTCTTGGTGGCTTTTTTGTTTGTTTGCAATGTTATGAAGATTACTATTAATTATTTTTGCATTTCCCCTCATTACTTTAAAATCTCAGTGGTATAGCTATTTCGGCTCACTCTAACTTTGCCACTAAGAGTAAAGTCTGGTTAAACAGCTGACAGTTTTTGTTCTGTAGTGACCGCAGTCTTCAACTCTCCCACCCACCCTTTTTAGGTGCCATCTACTGTGATTTTAATGACCTTGTGAAAGGTGGAAATTTAACAAGTGGAGTTTTTCCTTGTCTTCTTCGTGGTCTCTGTGCATCACACTGATGGGATAAGGTGCCTGTGCCGACCCTGATTGGTAACTTACAAGCTCCATAAAAAAGAGATCTTCATGCCCTTTCCCTGGGGCATTCTCAGGAACTCCCACCACACATGGCCACAGGAGCAGGGCACAGACATCCCGCCAGTTCTCTTCTGACCACTGTGCATACAGGACATTTTTCCTCAGCACTCCGGTCGGTGAACTTACCTTTTCCACCTTTAGCTCCTTTTCCTTCAACTTCTTCTTAATTGAACTTATATCCTCCAACTTCCTAACCCCCCCAAAAACCCAACTTTCATCAAACTTTCTCTCCGCCCCGCACCCTTTCCCCCATCTTGGTCTATGTGGGGGTTCTTCAAGAGATGTTCCCAGTGCGGAAGAAAGCTTGCTCCATTGGACAGACATTCTTTGTGCCTCCTGTGCCTGGGGGAAGCGCATCAGACAGATTCTTGTGCTCATCGCTTGAAATTTTGAAACAAACCAGAAAAAAACTGAGCAGCGAGGCTCCAGGCGGTATTGTTGGAATCAGTCTTAGCCCCTTCCAAAATGGCTGGCAAAACCTCCAACATTCCTAGGCGAGTTGACTTTGGCACCGACGGGGCATGTTGCACCTCCAAGCCAGTCCTCACATACCCTGAGTAAGACCATGCCTGACAAGAGCGTATCGGCTCTGAAGAGATCGGGATCGACCTCCAAATCCTTGTTGGCCTCCCCAGCTAAAAAGCGTAAGAGGGAGAAAGGCTGCAAGTCGGGCAAGCACAAGGATCCGCTGATGGACTGAGGCTGAAAGGCCCCGAGCCCTGCCTCAGGCTCTGTGACTCACGAACAAGCCTCCACCAAGTCTCCGATATCCGACTTTGCATGTGATGGTTCTACTTCTGCCATTGCTCGACTTACTGATCCATCAGGTGAACTCTCCGGTATCAAAACCTTTGGCATCCACTCAGCCACTCCGCCTTTTGGAGTCAGAGATGGACAAGATAGACCTGACTCAACAGAGACACCTCACACCTCTCATTGCAGGTCTACAAGTAGGGAGACCTCTTTGCGGGGATCAACAATCAGCTCCAATCACCAACACTGATTCGACGACACCCATCTGAGTCCCTACCATCCTGACCCTCCTAGTCATCCCTCCCCCCCCCAACATCAGGCCTCATCGCCACCCCTCCATCCGACACAGGAGGAGGAAGCATCATTTCAGTGGTCGAAAAGGTGCATCTTCTGAATCTGCACATTTGATGCAGCTGTTACAGTGTACCTGCACAATTTGGTACCCAGTAGCTGTTAACTTGTGATTTGCCAAGCACGTCACAGACCCACTACTTCCTATTTTTGCAGTTCCAGGCAGGCAGCAAAACCAGTATGTTCGTTGAGGCTCTGGGTAGGCATTTACCCTTCCAAGACATGTTTTGTGCAGGCCTCCTCTTTTAAAAGGCATGGAAGCCCTGTCAGAAGTCAAGGTGATACCTCCAAAGGTAGAGACAAACAGACTTCCTCCTGAAGCATGCATTGGTTTTTCTGACATGAGGCAAGCTGTGCATCTTTCTAGACTCATTCGTCTATTGACAAACCTGGCTTTGACTCCAGTGAAGATCATACCCCTCTCTCGTGCTTTGGGAAGGCTTTGGCTGTGTTTAACCTTACCCAGCCTAGCACCCAGCATGTTCGTCAAATTTATGCCTGTAGTTCTTTTTAAAAGCCACTTTGCTTTAAAGAAAAAAAAAAGCCACCCAAACTTGAAAAAATTGCTACTGGCTGGACAAGGGGAAGTGGCTTTGTGACTGCTACAAGGACTACCTAATCAGCATTCTGCATTGCAGGTCAGGGAGGTATGGTGACAATTATGATTGTCTCACGAGCCAGCCATTCAGCACCAGGAAATTGGAAGAAACAGCTATGCTAGATCTAGCTTCGAGTCTTGTGTATCTGCTCACAGTGGGATGAGTGTAGATCTGTGGTGGGCTCAGGTTGTATAGACATGACCTAGGGTTGTCCTGGAGATCTCCCAGAATTACAGCTGATCTCCAGACCACAGAGATCAGTTTCCCTAGGGAAAATGGCAGGTTTAGAAGGCAGACTCTTTGACATTATACCCTGCTGGGGTCCTACCCGGGCCCAGGCCCTACCCCCAAATCTCCGGGAAGTAGGTTTGACCCTGGTTAGAACTTGGATGGGAGATCACCAAGGAAGTCCACGGTAGCGACACAGCGACAGGCAATGACAAACCACCTCTGTTAGTCTCTTGCCTTGGAAACCTTGTGAGGTCACCATAAATTGGCTGTGACTTGATGGCAATTTCCACTACCACCAATTGCTTGGAAAAAACAAAAATCAGAACAGCTCTCTTTACAACTTGCCGAAGGACCGCCATCAGAAGTAATCCTTTTTGGGCTAAACTCTGAAGAAAACACAAATAGAACAAAATTAGTTTCCCATCTTTCAGCGACTGCAAGAATTTTAATCAAAAAAAATGGAGGGAATCAACAAGCCCTACTCTCCAAATGTTGCAAAATATGCTCTGGGAACATTTTGCATTAAGCAAAATTCTGAACCAACCTACAGATGTTAACTCACACAATTATCAAAAAACATTTCAAGCTTTCTGGTTTCCTATAGTACAGATTCTTTTGAACTATGGTGCTGGAGAAGACTCTTGAGAGTCCCTTGGACTGCAAGAAGATCAAATCAGTCAATCCTAAAAGAAATCAACCCTGACTGTTCCCTGGAAGGCCAGATACTGAAGCTGAAGCTCAAATACTTTGGCCACCAAATGAGAAGGGAGCACTCACTGGAGAAGACCCTGATGCTGGGAAAGATTGAAGGTCAAAGAAGACGGGGACGGCAAAGGATGAGATGTTTGGACAGTGTCATCGACGCAACGAACATGAAATTGAGCCAACTTCAGAGGACAGCGGAAGACAGGAGGGCCTGGCGGGAGCTGGTCCATGGGGTCGCGAAGAGTCGGACTCGACTGTGCGACTGAACAACAAAATAGTACAGTATTTAACAGATATGGAAATAATCCCCCCAAAAATCCATATTACTGAGACTTATTATATTTTTGAAAAGCCTTAAAGTTTGTAAATGTTACTGTTATAATGTTTGCAGTTATAAACTGTATTTGTTTTTGATAAGAGTTTTGTGACTTATGTAAAGACGTTTTGGAATATTGTATTCTTGTTTGTAGTTGGAGAATAAAAAATGAAGTAATCCTCCTCAGTCTGTGTCAAAAAAGCCCTCTTAAACAGGGTAGCTTTCTATGCCTCAAAAAGCTTGCCACTGTGGGTGCTCGCCTAACTTCCTCCAGGAAACTGGTGCCACAGCTGAAAACCTTGTTTGGATTGTGGCTGATCTTATACATTTAGGGGAAGAGACAACCAGGAGAGATCTTTGAAAAGACTGAAGTAGGCGTACGAGTAGATAAGCAGAGTGGAAATGAGTGACTCAGTAGTAAGGGAAAGTGGCTTAAACACAATAGGATTCTTGGTCATACAGACATGTATGTATAAGAACTAGAAGAGACCCTTGGGTTTTAAGATCTGTGTACAGGACAGAATTTTGTTCAGTTTTGCTTTTCTTCATCACAGTTGCAGTGCCAGGAGAAGCTGCACTCGGTAGAGTTTCCTCTTCTTTGCCAGTATTAATAGTCCAGGCCTGGAAATCCCAGTACCAACCCCTGTATTTGGATTAAGGGGACTAGAGGCAAAGGAGAGTGGTGCTCCTATACACTTTGTTCCATTTGGTTACATTCTGGATGGCACCCACATGTTCTACATGATGTGATGCTACTTTGCCTTTCTTCTTAATTGGCCGTGCGGCAAGAATGTACAAAGCAAAAAGCCTTCTCTCTCTTTCTAGCCAAAAAGGAATTCCTGACTGACCTCCCCACTTGGCAGGCTGAGCATCTGGCTTGCCAGGCAGGCTGTAGGTCTTCGGCAATCGTTGCTGTGATGTGATTAATGGCAGCAAGTTCAGTTGGAAGAGTTCAAGCTGGTTGCTGGGCTAGAAGGGTCAAAGATCAGCAGGATCTGCCGCTGCCGAGTGGAGAGCCCTCCCTTGGCGTTTTAGGCCCACTGCATCTGTTCTGAGGCACTTGTGTAATTTTCCTCATAAAAATATTTTCTCCTCTGGCTTCATCTGTGTTGCTGCTATTTACAGCATTTCTTGGGTAACATTCTCAGCACAGAAAAGTGGGATCTTAGGCCTGAATCTTGCACAAGCTCTAGGATCACAGTCAGGGGTCGTTTCGTAGAAAAAGAGCTAGGGGAACTCATTAGCATAACTCATTAGCATATGACACACCCCCTGACATCACCGGAAGTGTGTCATAAGGCCACACCCCCTGACATCACCGGAAGTGTGTCATAAGGCCACACACCCCGCCCCCAAGGGTCCGGGCGGCCGCCGCCGGCCTTGCAGCTCCATTGCCGAGCCCCATGAGGGGCCCGGCGGTGGACCTGCAAGGCCGGCGGGAGTGCAAGGAAGCCCCGCAAAGGCCCTCCCTGGCCCCAGGCAGGCAGGGGTGGGGAGAGGCAGGGAAGAAGCAACTTACCCTCCCTCTTCTCCTGCCTCCTCCTGGCTGAATGAGGGCCGGAAGCAGGGGGCGGGGCTTCGTCATGTGCCCCGCCCCCTGTACCTCACCCGGGGAAACTGCGATCCCCCGCGATCCCCCCCGAAATGACCTCTGATCACAGTAGATGTCTGCTGGGCTGTGTTCAGCTGGTAGGCTACAGCTTGTATAGATGCTGGGCTTATATGGCGGCACCCAGGCCTGAATCTCCATTCAGCTATGAAGCACGTTGGATTGGAACATAAGGGCAGTCCTACTGAATCAAACCAATGGCCTATCTAGTCCAGCATCATGTTTCACACAGTGACCAAACAGATGTTTGTAGAAGGCCTACAAGAGGGCATGGAGAAGAAAGCTGCCTCCTGTTCCCCCAGCACAGGTCATCAGAGGGTTACTGCCTCTGAACATAGAGTTGCCAACTCTGGGTTGAGAAATTCCTGGAGATTTTGGGAGTAGAGGCTGGAGAGGATGGGGTTTGAGGAAGGGAGGGACCTCAGTTGGATATAATGCCATAGAGTTCACCCTCCAAAGCAGCCATTTTCTCCAGGGGAACTGATCTCTGTCATCTGGGGATCATTTGTAATCCTGGGATAATCTCCAGGCCCCACCCAGAGGTTGGCAACCCTTTCTGAACATGAAGGTTCTGTTTAGTCATCATGGCCAATAGCCTTTGATGAATCATAAATTTGTATAAACTCCTATTAAAATTGACTATACCAGTGGCCCATCACTTCACCCTTTGGCAGTAAATTCCACAGTTGATTACTTCTGTACTGTTTATTTATTTTACTTCATTTACTTATATCCTACCTTTCTGCTCATGTCCTGTGGATGGAGTCATCATGAGTTGGTTATGACTCAGCAGCACTTTCTTTTTATCTTCTTTCTCTCCAGAGTGGCTTATATTTGTTCTCTCCCCCTCGATCTTATACTCACAACAACCCGGTGAGGTAGGTGAGGCTGAAAGTGTGTGACTGGCCCAAGATCACCCAGCAAGCTTCCACGTCAGAGTGGTGATTCAAACCTGGCTCTCCCAGATCCTAGTCTGACACTTTAACCCCTACACGCATGCTACAGTGGCTGTCTCCAAGCTCTCTCATCTAAATACTTGCTCGCCTTGGGCAAGTCTTTTGGCCCTTGGGGCAGGGAGTTGTACCAGAATTCATTGGACCTCCTTCAGTACTCTGGCTTTAACTGTTAGAATCAGGGTGGGGCGTGGCCCCGCCCCCAGCGTGCGACGTCACTTCCGGGTGACGCGCACGCGGGGGTGGGGTTTTCCCCGGGCCCCGATTCCGCGGGAGCGGAAAGCGGGGCTCGAAAGTGGGGGGAAATCCGCCCCCTGGGAGCATTTGGCAGCCCTAGGGTGGGTTTTTTTCTTCTTCTAAGAACGAGGTGCCAAACTCTCAAGAGGGAAATGAATTTTTCAGTCTGTATACTGAAAACTCATAAACTTTTAAATACTTTAAAAAGAATTTTGTTGAAGAGGTTCCAGAATTCCGTTCCAGCGCATTCCCCCAGAAAAAAAGCCCTAAGAATATATTGATCTTTAATAGGCTGAAGCCTGCATAAACTACATTAACAAATGGATGCATTTCATGATCACTTTCACTAAGAATTTGTGGATTGACATATTGGGGTAACGGCACTGGCACCCAGCAATTACATATGTTGACATTTCCCACCTGATTTGCTATTGTGAAAACGGTATCAGGAAATCTGGTGAATAAAACAGTGCAAATCTGTGTAACAGTAGTACAGGGTTGGACCATATTTTCCATATCCTGACTTGACATGTTTTATATCGGATATGACCTTTGGCGGTGGTGGGCCTGTGTTGGAGAATGGATGCATATGGAACTCTCAGAGATAAGGAGAATTAAAGTATGTTAAAGCTGGGTGTTGCCACATCCTATTTAATTGTAATGAGAGAGGAAACTTCTAATTTCCCCTCCATACACACATACATACACACACACACACACACACACACCCCTCTCTGACTTGATCCTATTTAATTGTAATGAGAGAGGAAACTTCTAATTTCCCCTCCATACACACACACACACACACACACACACACACACACACACACACCCTCTCTGACTTGACTATATCTGTGCTCCACCTGTACTATGAAAAGCTCTTCCTGTTTCAAGCTGTGTTTGATTACTGGATATATCCTGAAATGATCTGACAGGTGCCAGATGGGATTAGGATGAAAAATAAATTCAGAAGCTGGCGTCACTAAGGACGTATCATTTATAGGAGAACTGAAACTTCTTCTGCCCACTTTATTTAAGCAAATGTGCTTCTTTCTACCCAATTTTGATGGGATTGGGGTGGTGGTGGAATATTTGATGAGAGACTGTCTTAAAAAGGTTTTGTTTCACTCTCAATCTGTTGTTCCTGCCTCCCTGGTGTGCAGTGCTGAGAAGGTTTTCTCTTAGGTGGTGCTTTGAGGGCTGCCAAGAACTAATGTGGAATAGTGAATGGAGACTTGGGTTTCAATCGCTACTCAACTGTAAAGCCCATGAGATGTGGATCAGTTTTAAAGGGTTGAGCTGAGGATACAGGGAGGGGAGTAGTCCATTTTGGTCTTGAGTGTGATATAAATGTGATATGTAAATATGCCTTACCAGTCTTATTTGCACCAGCACGTCAGCAAGGACATTCTGGCACTGAAACGCAGATTGGGATATATGACTAGGCCAACACTGAGGGTGGGGAAGGGAAGGCAGCATGATACAGCCCAGTCTTTTTGGATCTCAGAAGCAAAGCGGGGTTGGTACTTGGATGGGAGACCACCATGGAAGGCTGTGCAGAGGAAGGCGACTGCAAACCACCTCTGCTTCTCGTGTGCCTTGAAAGCCTCTTGCTTGGGTCACCATAGGGTTGCCAGCCTCCAGGTCCTGGCTGGAGATCTCCTGCTATTACAGCTGACCTCCTCGGTCTCCACCCCCAAAATCTCCAGGTATTTTCCAACCCAGAGCTGGCAGCCTTAGGTCACCATAAGTTGGTTGCAACTTGACAGCACATACCTACATAATACATAGTGTAAGGAGTAACTAAACATTACTGTTTCTATGTGAAGTGAAATAGCAGCTTTTGGGGGAGGGATAATTATGGTTGCCAACTCTGGGTTGGGAAATTCCTGGAGATATGGGGGTGGGCCCTCATCAAGTTATAATGCCGTAGAGCCCACCAAATCAGCCATTTTCACCAAGGGAACTAATCTCTGTTGGCTGGAGATCAGTTGTTATTCAAGGAGATCTCAGGCCCCACCTGGAGGTTGGCAACCTTAGGAATAATAGCTAAAGCAGCCTGATTAATTGTCAAGAGTTGGTAAAACAGATTTTTCCTCAGTGTCTCAGGGGTTTGCTGCTTGGCTCTTATGCTTGGTCCTCCTGGAGCTGTGTGTTCCACAGGTATCTTGAACCATTCATGTTCTTTAGCATGGAATTTGGGCTACCTTGGCGCACAATGTAGAAGTTTTTAAAGGGCAAACCAAGCACAGTCAAGGGAAAATTAAGGTGTGGATTAATATCATTCAGAGATTTGGAGTATTATCACCTGCCCCCTCTGCATAGACTCACCATTACAATTCAGTCCATAATGTGTCATAAATAGACAGTCCTGACTTGGATAGCTCAGGCTAGCCTGATCTCATCAGATCTCGGAAGCTAAGTAGGGTCGGTCCTGGCTAGTATTTGGAAGAGTGATCTCCAAGAAATACCAGGGGCGTGACACAGAGGCAGGCAATGGCAAACCACCCCTGAAATGTCTCTTGCCTAAAAACAAAGCCTAGCTTGCCACCTAGTTGTGCATATTGCTAAAAATACCTAGAACTTGTTGCTGCCAGACAATTTTAGGCTCTCCTGGCTGTTCTACACACACTGCCATATGATAATTATAATAATTACTAGACAAAAGGTTCGTTGTGGAAATAAATACAACGAGCTCTAGAAAGAGGCTCTGGGCCGGTGCCCCGGCCTTGGACACTCAGTGTCAATTTGCTGTGGCAACCTCAGCAGGGTATAATGACACTGAGTCCACCATTTTTTCCAGAGGAACTGATCTCTGCTACCTAAAGAACAGTTGAAATGTTGAGTGATCTCCAGCCCTCACCTGGAGATTGGCAATGATGGTTCCCCAGAAGGGAATGGTTGGTTTAGAGGGTGGAGTGTACCTGTCCGAGGTCCCACGCCTACCGAAACCTCACCGTCTCCAGGCTCCATCCCTCACATCTCCAGGAATTTCCCACCTGGAGTTGGCAACCCTGTCTCCTTCCCAGCCAATTATCAACCTACCTTTATTTCCCCTTCACTCTTCAGCTTTCCACCCCCCCACACCTGCTACGTCACATTGGCTGTCATATGGGAGCCACCTCAGCAGCATATAAGGATACAGAGCACACCATTTTCTCCAGAGGAACTGATCTCTGCCATCTGGAAAGCAGTTGGAATTCTGAGTGATCTCCAGCCCTCACCTGGAGATTGCACACATTTTACCTCAGAACAGCAAACTGTTTAGAATGTTAGAGGCAAAAGCCAATCAAGTCCCATATGCAAATGACCTCTGTGTTCCAAGGCAAAGGCCAATGAGGCTGCATATGCAAATAACCTCTATGTTCTGACGGCTATGGGGGGGGGGGAAGAGGAACAGCCAGGGGTCGGATGGGGCCGGAGCTGTCCGGAGCCCCGCACTGGGAGTGACCAGCCCAGGGGGCGAGGCGGTCATATGACCAAGCCCCGCCCCCTGCTCCCAGCAGGCCTGCGCACCCCTCCCTGCGCTTCTCGGAGCCGGCAAAACGCAACGCCCTGGGAGCCCCGCCCACCCCTCCCTGCAGTTCCCGGGGCCGCAGCGCTCTGCGGGGCCTAGGGAGGCCCGCCCACCCCTTCCCGGGGGCCACACAGTCCGGGAGAGCTCGGTTTGGGCGTATACGTTGGCTAGGATGTGTAAGTAACTGTGCGTATGAGGCCTGGCCTGGTCACTTTCTTGGTGCCGCGTGTTGAAGGTGCAGGTGCCGCGTGTCGAAGGTGCAGGTGCCCGGGCTGGCCTCCACGGGGCCACCGCTCTCCACTTCGTGCACCAAGCTGTAGCGCCGCAGCGCCGCAGCTCGTTGGCCGGCGTGCAGACCAGCTTGAGCCGCATCCTGATGTGCGCGTTGCTGGGCATGAAGACGTGCTCAGTGCCCCCCGGCGTCTCCACCCAGCCCGTTGCAGCGGCTGCCGCAGCTACTCCCAGCTCCACTTTCTGCTCTTGGTACCAGCGGAAAAGGCAATGAGCGGGTGGAACCGAACTCGGTGCAGACCTTAGGGCACACCGGAAAGCCCGCTAGGAGCGAGCACGGCAGCTGGAGCTCTGTCAGGGCCGGTGGATTGCACTCCATGCAGTACCGCGTCTCGCCGATCTGCAGCACCGTCCCGTCCTGCCACGCCTCCGCATTGGGCACGTCGGCGGCCATGGCTTGGCCGTCCTGGGAGAAGAGGCACACGGTGGGGAGTGTCTGGGGCAAGGGATGCTCTGTATTCTTGGTGCTTGGGAGGGGGGACAGTGGGAGGGCTCCTGGTGTCCTGGCCCCACTGCTGGACCTCCTGATGGCCCCTGGTATTTTTGGCCCCTGTGTAACAGTGTTGGACTGGAGGGGCCATTGGCCTGATCCAGCATTGGCTTCTCTTATGTTCTTATGTCTGGGGCAAGGGATGCTCTGTATTCTTGGTGCTTGGGGGGGGACAGTGGGAGGGCTTCTGGTGTCCTGGCCCCACTGCTGGACCTCCTGATGGCCCCTGGTATTTTTGGATGATGTGTGACACAGAGTGTTGGACTGGATGGGCCACTGGCCTGATCCAACATAGCTTCTCTTATGTTATTATGTCTGGTCTTCTTGGTGCTTGGGGGGGTCTTCTAATGTCCTGGCCCCACTGGTGGACCTCCTGATGGCACTGGTATTTCTGGCCACTGTGTGATACAGAGTGTTGGACTGGATGGGCCTTTGGCCTGATCCAACATTGGCATCTCTTATGTTCTTATGTTCTTATGTTACAATGAACCTTTTGGCATGCTTACACTGTTTCCTAGACTGAACCAAGACATGAAAATAATGTAGCCCCTGAAAAGTATAACTAACACCCCGAGCATTTGAAAAATTTGAATTCATCTAGTCCATGATTTGGTTCCTAACAGTGGCCAACCAGATGCCCCTGGGAAGCTCAGGAACAGGACACAAGGGCAACCATCGCTCCCTCTTTCTCGCTCTTGTCCATTTTTACTGCAGCCCTCCTTCCTCCAAGGAGCTCAGGGTGGCATTGCCCTTAAGTATTTGTCCTCGCAACAGCTCTGTGAGGTACATTAAGCCGAGAGGGTGTGGCTTAATGAGTGGTCCCCCGAGTGAGCCTCATGGCAGTGTGAGGATATGAACCTGGGTCTTCCAGATCTTAGCTCAACACTCTGAACACCATACCACACTGGCATTCTGCCAGTCCTTCTCATCTCAGGGCAGTGCTGCCTTTACTTATTTCTTAGAATAATAGAATCACAGAGTTAGAAGGGGCCATACAGGCCAACCCCCTGTTCAATGCAGGATCAGCCTAGAGCATCCCTGACAACTGTTTGTCCAGTCACTGCTTAAAGACTGCCAGGGCGGGGGAGCTCACCACTCCCCGAGGCAGCTGATTGCACTGTTGCACAACGCTCAGTGTAAATGTTTTTCCTAAGATCGAGCTAGTACCTTCCCGCCCTTAATTTAAACCCATTATTATGAGTCCTATCCTCTGCTGCCAACAGGAACAGCTAGAGATGTAAAATTTCAGGAAATTTTGAAGCTTGGGAAAAAATGGAGATTTTCGGAAAAATTGAAAAAAATGCTACATTAGCATTTCTTTTGTTTTCTAGATTGAAAGTCATTCTGTTACTTTAGGAACATAAAATATGACTATGGACATTTTTACTTGGCATGAAATTATCACAACTAGCATATTAAAAATATAGTGTATCCAAACAATTATTACAAACAGAATACCCACCCACATGCAAAAACAAAACTGAAACCTTTTTATTTTCTTCTGACAATAGCACCTCCTAAAGGAAGAAATGCATCTTGTTTTTGCATTGGAGAGTTCAGTTTGTAACCTAGGACTTGCTTGTCCTCAGTGCACAGAAATTAGATCAATCTGATACCATATACATATATATAAATGATTTGGAAAATATTTGAACACCTTGTCTTAAAATATTTTATTCATCATGTTAAAATAAAACGTTCCATAATCAATTTTTTTCTTTTCTTTTTTCAATTTTTCGGAAAAAAACAAAGAAAGCTTCAAGAACCCCCCCCCCAAAAAAAACGGTTTCCTCCCGAATTTTTCCGTTTTTTCCCCCCAGGCCTTCACATCTCTAGTGCCAACCAATTACGGAGTGTGTGGAATGTTCAAGAGAAGTGCCACCACCAATCGGCTTATATATTTTAGGGAGATTAAGAAACAGCAGGTGCATTGCAAAACTGTGATGGAGGGATGCTTGCTTTCAGATGATTGGCGCTGTTACCTGTGAGGTTTTGACTTTAGCCTGTCCACCCTCTCTCCCCAAGCCTAAAGAAACAAAGACAGGAAAGAGCTGCAAGAGCTTTGTAACCTAGACCCCTCCAGGTATCACCTCCCAGTGGCTGAGCATTTTCTGCATGGTTATTCTCATCTCAACCCAGAACCCCTGAATAGAAGGCTCTGTGTGTGCTCAGGCCAGTGCAACGTTTTTGTTTAATACTTTACAGATTTTTGGACCACAGCGCACTCTTCACTGAAAAGCAGTATTTTTGCTGACCTTGTTGGAAGGCTAATGCTGTTTCTGGGAAGTAAGTGAAACAAGCAGTTCTTTGTTGGCAGGAGCAGAGAGAGAAGAGGGAGACAGGCCTCCCCCTCCTTCCCTTTGCAGTATCGTGACTAAGTCAAAAGTGTAATGTGGCTGGGTTTTTTCTTCTTACTTCCACAGACATGTGTTTTTCATCAGGCTACTCTGCATGACACTTGAGACTGGCCAGTTCCTAATGGATTAGGCAGGAGACGGCCCTTAAAAGGGGGTAAACCCGCAGCTGGACCTAAGCTGTGATTTAAAAAAAAAAAATACTGTTGCACTCACTTTAACATATTCATCAGAGATAATTTGCACCTTTTGCAAGTTGGCCTCTTCCATGGCAGAATCCTTTCTCTGCAAAATGGCCTTTGCTCCATGCAGAGAAGCCATCTCAAAACTTCAGTCTTTGGCCTTCAAAGAGTAAAGAGACTGTATGATTGACTTTCCTGTCTCCGCCCTAGTATATGTAGGGTTGCCAGCCTCCAGGTGGGGCCTGGAGATCTCCCCTAGAAATTAGTTCCCCTAGACAAAATGGCTGCTTTGGAGGGTGGGCTCTGTGGCATTGCGCCATGCTGTGGTCTCTTGCCTCCCCAAATCCCACCTTCTTCAGGATCCACACCCCAAATCCCCAGGTATTTCCCAACCCAGAGCTGACAACCCTACGTCTACATGAATTTAGTGTATGGCATACAATAACAGCAGAGTCTGCATGGAGCCACTGCCCTTGATTTCTATCAGAGGAAGAGGGCACAGATTGGACAGCTACAATGGAAAGGAATGCATATGACTGCAAATCTCATCCTGGGACTTGGTTGTCATGGACATTGTGTGGAGGTTATGCTCGTGCCCTTCTTGGCCTCTTTTGGTGCCTCCTTCATCTGTCCCACTTTTGTTTAAGTAGTCCGTCTGTCTCTGACTGCTTTTGCTTTCTTTCTCTCGCCCTTCCTCCAAGGCGCTCGTAACAGCAAGCATGTTTTGCCATTCCTCCATTTTAGGCATCCAAGTGACCTCGCCTGCCAGCTGATGCCAAATGAGATCACTTTCTTATTTCTCTGCCTTGTTCATTGATCAGAGCTCAAAGAAGCACCTGCAGCTCATGGGGCTCTTGTGCTCCTCCTATGAGTCTGAAATTTGGCATTGGGGGCTTTCCAAGCCATTTCTCCAATAGACTGCTTGCTGCCACTCA
>NW_015159726.1:142924-147331 GCF_001447785.1 Gekko japonicus | reverse complement strand
GTATAAATCCAATCTCCTCCTCCTCCTCTTCTTCTTCTTCTTCTTCTTCTTCTTCTTCTTCTTCTTCTTCTTCTTCTTCTTCTTCTTCTTCTTCTTCTTCTTCTTCTTCTTCTTCTTCTTCTTCTGTATGCCTTCTTGCCCTATCAGCTGAAGCAAAAAGGACTTATGTCGATTTATCTCTAGGAAAAAAAAGGGGGGGGAATAAATGGATTACAGTGAGTCCACAAAACATCCAGTTAGGTATAACAACACAGGAAGGAGTAGATAACACAGGACATATTAACAAAGCAAGGTCCAGCTACACAGGATATAACTTGCAATGCAGATATCAGTTGGATTTTAAAAAAAATCCCATATAGCCCAAGTCTCCCCCACCCCTCAAAAAAAGCTCTAGGAATAAACCCAGAAATTCATTTTTCAACCTTCAGGCTTTTGTATTTTAATGAGCAAATTTTCTTATTATTGCTACCCCAAAACCTAATCCTAACCTTTTCGCAGTTTCTCATAATTTTATTAAAACTATGACAAAGAAGCTGTATATAAATACATGCAGGGGCCATTTCATAGAAAAAGAGGTGCAGGAGCTCATTAGCATAACTCATTAGCATAACTTATTTGCATATGCCACACCCTGTGACATCACCTGAAGTGTGTCAGAAGGCAACACACATCGCTCAGGCTCCACTGGACTGTTTTGGATGGCTAGCTATTGGGGGGGGGGGAACGTGCAGATCTGTCCTCGCAGAAGAGGGAGAGCTTGTACCTGAATAAAACTTGGTCTTAAAGGTGCCACTGGACTGTTTTGGACTGGGGGGAAGGGCTCTGCAGCTTACCTGGCTGCTTCTTTCTCTGAGTGAGGGCTGCTGGGAGCAGGGGGTGGGGCTTGTTGCATGTGCCCGCCCCCTGGGCTCTTTACTGCTGGAGCTCCACTCCTGTGTGCTCCTGCAGGAAAGGACCCCTGAATAAATGTAGGGTTAACCTTGGTTAACTGAATATTGGAGCCAATATAAAAAAAACTGGTCAAGAAAGGAATTTATCCACCACCAATGAATGGTGTAAAGTTAAATTTACAAATAAGCAATTATAAGGACTTCATGCATATTTATTCTTATATCAACTTGGGGGGGGGCACCCAATGAGGTTGATGGGCGATAGGTACAGGACAAACAAAAGGAAATGTTTCTTTACTTAATGAGTATCTACATTGTGGAATTTGCTGCCCATGGATATAATGATGGCCACAAATATAGCTGGCTTTAAAAGGTGATTAGACAGATTCATGGAGGATAGGCCCATCAATGCATACAAACCATCGTAACAAGGGGATACATCTATATTCAGAGGCAGTAAATCTCTAAAACCCAGTACTAGGAGACAACATTGGGGTGGACCTTGGCCTCTATTTCCTGTTTGTTGGTCATCCGGGGCAACTGGTTGGCCATTGTGTGAAACAGGATGCTGGACTAGATCTGGTCTGATCCAACAGGGTTCTTCTCATATTCAGGTTCAAATAACCTTGTACCACGGAAGTTCTCTTGGTGACCTTGGCCCATTCACTCTCTCTGCCTCAACTTTCTGGTAGGTAATGGTGAGGATAAAATGAAGTGGAAAAGATGCTGTAAGCTGCTTTGGGTCCCCATTAGGAAGAAACAGGGAATATAAATACATGATTTTACTTTTATTCTGAGATACTCAGAGTAGCTTATCTGGGGATGCCCAGATAGTCTCCCATAAAGGCAGTGGCCAGATCTACAGCTGCTTAGCTTCAGAGAGGGAACTATGTCAGATGATGATTCTCAGGCCATTCTCTTGGCTCCCTGTTCCGATGTTCAGGTACCCTAATATAATCTGTGGTTGGTGCAGAACATGGAAAAAACCCCTTAATTTTAAATTTTTGATAGGGGCACAGAGACAGATCTTTGTCAGGTGTAACCAAGGAAGCTGGTGACTACAGAAATCATTTCCATAGACTTTTGAGCAGAAGAAATATACAGGATTTTTAAAAATACTGCTGACATAGCTGGGAAGTAATTGGGATAATATACTAGCAGTTTGTAAAATACACCATTCTGCTATTCATGTAATTCACATACTGTAATCACAGATGGCCAGATTTCCATTGACTGCAGCCCAAAGCCAAACATGCAAAGGCCATGGGGGGGGGGGGGGGGGGAGAAAAGCACTCTTTGTTCAAGCAGTATAGACAGATCGCTCAATGAAAAAGTTGGCAAGGGCCAACTTGTGTTGATTTTCATTTCTCTCCTTTTTTAATTCATGAGAGCACTGCAGGTTCAGATTAACTTTCTTGTTCAGAATTTATTATTGTTTCACCTGCTTTGATATGTGAACTGTATGGGTTTAAACAAAAGGTCTTAGTTTTCTCCAGAAAAATACCTACCCGTGGGCTGCCAGTACCAATAGCTGCACCTTCATTCTCACAAAGTCCCTGTCGTTCCCTCAGACTGCTTCATTCTTACAAATTCTCTCTGTTCTCAATGTCCAGCCTAGGGTTACCAGGTCTGGGTTGGAAAATACCTGGAGACTTTGGGGGTGGAGCCAGGAGAGGGTGGGGTTTGGGGAGGGGAGGGGCCTCAGCAGGGTACAATGCCAGAGAGTCCACCCTTCAAATAAGCCATTTTCTCCAGATGAACTGATCTCTATCAGCTGGAGATCAGTTGTAAAAGCAGGAGATCTCCAGGCCCCACCTGGAGGCTGGCAGCCCTAGTGCAGCCTGCCGCTCTTGCTGACCTTCTCCCTTGCTCATGAGTGGGGTTGTCAACATCCAGGTGGGGCTTGGAGATCACCTGGAATTAAAACTGATCTCCGGGGAACAGAGATCAGTTCCCTTGGAGAAAATGGCTTTATACCCCACTGGGGTCCTGCACCTTCCCCAAGCCCCTCCCTCCTCAGGCCCCACCCCCCAAATCTCCCGGTATTTTCCAACTCAGAGTTGGCAACCCTACTCACAAGTGGTCTGGAGAGCAGTGGCATTGTGGCCTTTTGGGCTGCTACTGGCTTCAGTGCTCTGATGTCACAGTGTGGCCTTGGCCAGTCAAGGGCATGACAATGGAATCCTAAAGGGGATTTGGGTGGCCTGAGAAATATTGGAATTCTGAGGTCCATGAGCAGTTTATACTCACATATTCAACCCCTGCTCAATTAATCGGGGTCAGCAGTGCCTGTACATCATAGGTGTTTGTGTATTGACAGGTCAGTTTAGATTTGGAGGTTTTTTCCCAGTTAAAAGTATGTATGAGAGAGTTGCTTATGAATGTGATCATTTTAATACCATGCTGACTTTCAGTAACCTTTCATATGGCTTCTTTGGTACAGCTTTGAACATAAAAGGCTCAGATTGAAATCACTGCTCTGTCATGAATCTCAGTGGGATGGCCTTTGGGGAAACTACTAGGTGGGAACTGGGCTACACATACAGAGTCACACATGCAGCAATCCTTATTGTCATTCCCAGAGCTGAAAATTCTCCCTCCCTCTTTAACCTTAATTGATTGGATCTGATTTTATGTTAATCTTACTCTGTTTATCTTCAGTAGTTAGGAGTTGGCCTCACTTGCTCTGAAGGGATCAATTTCTCTTTGGTTATTGTTTCAAACTAGCCTCGGTTTGCAACATCTCCCCATTCCCACTCTTCTGTTGCTTGTCACTTTTCATATAAATCAGTGCTGTGGATGTACTTGTCATGCATCTAATGAAGTGAGCTCTGACTCACTAAAGTTTTTGCTGGGATAAATTCTGCTGGTCTTTAAAGTGCCTCTGGATTTCTAGTTTCCTTTCTTGTGGCCCACAATTCAAATGGCCTCTTAAAACCATGTGCAAATTTTTAAAATATAAGGCATTCAGAAAACAAAGTCACACTTGTGAGCTCTTAGGAGGGTCCCTGTGTGTAAAGTGAATAAATGGTCAAGGTGAGAAATGGGAAAGGTTCCTACTGTGGTTTATAGCAGGCCATTAGGAAAATTTGGACATAAATAGGATGTGTTTGAACCAAACCTGTACTGTTGAATGAAAATAAATAAATAAATATAGTCAGCCTCTCTGTCCTACACACACAAACACACACAGCCCAAGCATAATTTCTATGGGTTTGATATAAACCTGTAATAGCTGCCCTCCAAATCTCTGGACTTCAGTAAAGGGAACCCATTTCCCTTCCCACATTTGGGCCTTGCATGTACACATAGCAGCCTAAATAGCCCAAACTAGCATGAGCTAAGTGGGGTTGGTACTTGAATGGGAAACCACCAAGAAAGACCAGGGCTGCTATGCAGAGGAAGGTAATGACAAGCCACCGCTGCTTGTCTTGTTTCTTGAAACCCCTATAAGGGGGTCACCATGAGTTGGTTGCGACTTGATGGCATTTATTATTATTACAAGAGGGGGACCCGC
>NW_015159726.1:140243-142651 GCF_001447785.1 Gekko japonicus | reverse complement strand
GCCCGGCTCCGAGGAGGCGGCGGCAGCGGCGGCACGGCGGTGGCGAGGCCAGCTACAGAGCGTTCCCTGCGCATGTGCAGGGGACGCTCTGTCACTTTCGGGGGGATTTAAACATCCCCCGAAATTTTTTTTCATCTTTTTGGATTTTTGTGCACACGTGGGGACCGCCCCACGTGTGCACAAACCTCCCCCTCCCCCCAAGTGCCCCCGGAGCGCGGATTTAGTAATCCGCACTCACGGGGGCAACTTCGCTATTAGTATATAGATTAATTATGCACACATAAAGTAAATCAACATTTTAAAAGTTATGCACATGAAGTGTATTCGCCTCCATCTGCTTGCGTAACTGTGCCTGCTTCTGCTTCCAAACTTAAGTTTTTCTGAGAGGATTGGCCAAGGTGAACAGGGATCCCAGGGGTATGTTGTCAGGAGCTGTGACAAAATTGAAGACCTGTCGCTGTCTGAAAGAGCCGAGGTTGCTGTATCCTACTAATTTCTAAACTTCTTTTGTTCCATAGTAATGAATCACCAGCACCCACCGCAGATGACGCCAGCTACAACCATGTCTCAACAGAGCCACCCTAGCCAAAACCCTCAGGCTGGCTTGTTGAACATGCCAAATGCCCTGACTTCCCAGCAGCAGCAGCAGCAGAAACTGAGGCTTCAGCGAATTCAGATGGAAAGGGAGAGGATTCGCATGCGCCAGGAGGAACTGATGCGACAGGTATCTTTGCATTTTTAAGTATTCCTTATTGGTAACGGCAGGTTGCCCAAGATACGACCTGGGAATTCTCCTGGTTATTGGAACTCTCCTGACCTGAAAGGTTACTGGTGTGATCTTACACAAACTTACTCCCTTCAAAGTCCATTTATTTCAATGAGCTTAGTCTGTGGTATCTTGCCATACAGTTGCCCAGTGACGCCTTAGTTAAAGAGGGATGAACCCTGCAGAGTCAGGTAGAGTCCTGCATGCAAATAATCACATGATCTCTCAGTTCAGAGGTTCTTCTCTTCCTGTGATGAGGGAGCACGTAAAGGCAAGGTTTGATCCCAATTTATTCCCAGGGAGAATGTCAGAGTAGAAAGTAAAATATGAACAAGTATTCAGGAAAAAACCCTATGTGGCAATAATTTCTCCACGTACATTGTTCTCACTGGAAGTTAATGTTCATATGTGGTGTTGGGACTGTTGTAGGGTAAGGCTTAGAGTGATGAAAGATGCATGTATTTGCATGGGTTTGTTCATAAAGCTGCCTCAGTTTGAAATCATTAGTGATTTTATGGCAGCTGGAGACTTCTCTCACAATGCTTGTGTTGCGCCATCTTGGATTTTTTTATTTATGATTCAGGTTTGTTTTTTATAATGGCTCTCATTGTTCCAAATGGATTTGATGTTTCCTTTACGTAGCCTTTAAGGAATACAAGCATTTTGAACAATTGCAAGAGGATGTGTTTCAAATGCTTGGGAGTACTCCCTTCTGATGACGACGTGTTTCCCCCACTATATTAATCAGCTTCCTCAGAGAACGTAATTAACCTGTTGCTCTGAGGAGCAACGTGGGAGCTCAGTATGTTGCTGCTTCATGGAGGCTGTTCCCGCCCTAGCAACGTAAACAATTAAACAGAGTTCCAACTTCCCCCCCTTCCCCCCCCCCCCCCCCCTACACTGTGGACTTCCTCTGAGTTAAAAACAACAACAATAGAAGTGCAGTCCTGTGCTCAGTAGGGAGTAAGTCCTGTTGAACTTGGTGGTGTTTGTTTCTTGAGCAAATGTGCCTGGGATTGGGGTGCAAATCTAAATTGATTGGGGGGGGGCTTCTTTTACCTCCAGAGTCCTTTTTGCCTTTGGGATTTATGTCTAAACCCCCTTGGCTATTCCAGGATAACATTTGTTTATACTGTATTTAGTAATACAGTATCACATTTCTTGGCAACAAACAGAAGTATGCTTTCTATTTGTGCAATGACACCAGTTGGCATCCCCCCCCCCCGGTGTTTTATTTAACACTCAAGGCAGATTCACCAGGATGATGCACAGCCTAGCCGTGCAGATCCAGACTTCTGTTTTGCAATAAGCTTCTGCCAGCGGGGTTTTTTTTGTGTTTGTTTTTAAAGAAATTGTAGAAAGAGACCAAATATCAAATTTTCTCACCTAAAAACTCTCCCTGTGTTCATATGCCAATAAAACAAGTTGGAACACCTTTTCTATCAGGAAAGGCTGAAGAGTCTGGAACTTTCAGTTTAGAAAAGAGAGTGGGGGGGGGGACATAAGAACATAAGAGAAGCCAACGTTGGATCAGGCCAATGGCCCATCCAGTCCAACACTCTGTCACACAGTGGCCAAAAATACCACGGGCCATCAGGAGGTCCAGCAGTGGGGCCAGGACATTAGAAGCCCTCCCACTGTT
>NW_015159726.1:87987-139993 GCF_001447785.1 Gekko japonicus | reverse complement strand
AGTTGCCCTTTTCTGCACTTTTTCCAATGCTATAATATCCTTTTTGAGGTGTGGTGACCAGAACTGTACACAGTATTCCAAATGAGGTCGCACCATCGATTTATACAGGGGCATTATGATACTGGCTGATTTGTTTTCAGTTCCCTTCCTAATAATCCCCAGCATAGCATTGGCCTTTTTTATTCCAGTCTCAACATTTTCAGTGAGTTATCTAGTATGACTCCAAGTTCTCTCTCTTGGTCAGTCTCCACCAGTTCGGACCCCATCAACGTGTATTTATAGTTAGGATTTTTGGCCCCAATGTGCATCACTTTGCACTTGGCCACATTGAACCCCATTTGCCATGTTGATGCTCATTCACCCATCCTTGACAGATCCTTTTGGAGTGCCTCACAATCCTCCCTGGTTTCTCACCACCCTGAACAATTTTGTGTCATCCCCAAATTTAGCCACTTCACTGCTTACTTTCAAATCCAAATCATTAATGGACAAGTTAAAAAGCATCGGACCGAGAACTGATCCCTACGGTACTCCACTGGTTACCACCCTCCACCGAGAAAATTGCCCATTTATACGTACTCTCTGTTTTCTATTAATTAGCCAGTTTTTGATCCACAAGAGGTCTTGTCCTTTTATCCCATGACTATTGAGCTTACTTAGGAGTCTTTGATGAGGAACTTTATCAAAAGCTTTCTGGAAGTCAAGGTAAACAAAATCTATTGGGTCCCCCTTGTCCACATGTTTGTTCACTCCCTCAAAGAACACTAACAGCTTAGTGAGACAAGATATTCCCTTACAGAACCCATGCTGTGTCTGCCTCAATAGTTTTTGTTCATCAATGTGCCTACTAATTCTCTCCTTAATAACAGTTTCCACTCCCCCCTCCAGCAGCTCTGTCTCCTGCTGCTTCTCAGAGCTCAGCTGGGTTAGCTCCATGATAGAGGTTTATAAAATTATGCATGGGGTAGAAAATAGAGACAGAGAGAACCTTTTCTCTCTCTCCCACAATACTAGAACTTGAGGGATTCAATGAACTTGATAGGCAGTAGACTCAAGATGGACAATGGACAAATGGAAATCTTTCTTTATACAATGAGTGATTAAAATGTGGGACTCACTGCCAAAGGATGTAGGGATGGCCACAAGTATAGATTGTGTTAAAAGGGAATTAGACAGATTCATGGCAGATAGGTCTATCGGTGGCTACTAGCCAAAGTGACTAAAGGGAACCTCCATGTTCAGAGGCAGTAAACCTCTGAATACCAGTGCCAGGAGGCATCATCGGGGAAGAGCTCTGTCTCTATGCCCTGTTGTCTCCAGAGTAACTGGTTGGCCACTATGTGAGACAGGATGCTGGACAAGATGGACCACTGGTCTGAGCTCTATGTTCTTAACAATGTATTTTTTTCCCTTAGGCTGCGGGGTGCATTGGGCTAAAATCTAAGTTCTGTAGTGACCACAGCAGGCTTTTGATATCTCCTCAAATACTGCCTTTACTGCCTCTTGGATATCACTCATGGCTCGTCTTCTATTTCTTTATTGCTTAACACTCCTCCACTTTACCTCCCCATTCTCTTCCAGCTCACTTCTTTATACTGGTTTCTTCTGGATACCTTCTCCCAAGTGTAATCTGCAAGTGCAAGTTATAAAAAATTTTATATTATTTTTAAGTGTGTTTGTTAAATTGATGTAAGTGTTCATATGAACATGGCCGTAGAAGATAAGAATTTGAGAAACTATTTGGTAGAACGAGTTATGTCTAAGGCAGGGGTCCCCACTCTTTTTGAGCCTGCGGACACCTTTGAAATCCTGTGACAGTGTGGTAGGCATAACCACAAAATGGTTGGTACATAATGGCTGGCACAGGAGGCAGAGCCACAAAATGGCTGCCACAGGAGGCAGAGCCAGTCACACAATGGCTACTCAGGCTTACTTTGGGTCACACAGTGAAAATCCTTGTGCTGCGTTGGCATCTGCTGCCAAAACAACGTTTTAAGAAATCTGCACAGTCAATCAAATCTCCAGTGGGCAATCAGCAGCCTTGTTGGGCAAAAGGCCCACTGAGTCCCGCCGACTTCCTAAAAACACTTGATGGGCTCCAGGAAAGGTATTGGCAGGCACCATGGTGCCCACAGGTAGCACTTTGGAGACCCCTGATCTAAGGGCAAGTAGCCAGACCTACTTGGGTTTCACTGCAAAACCAAGTGGCAAAAATAATAATAATGGATTTCAGGTTTAGGTTTTGTGGGGAGGTTGTGTCTTTTTTATTTGCTTATACTTTTGACGTTTTTGTTTCACTTGCAAAGTACTGGCCCCCGTGCAGGTAGTCAGATCTGTGCAAATGGGGCTCGTTGTGGATTTTACTGAGGTTCCTGTAAACATGAGGAAAAGCTTCAATTTTCAGAAAAATCACACTGCCTAAAAAAATCCCAATTTTGATATTCCCTCCCCCTCAAGTGAATGGTAATGTCTGTGCATCACAAAGAGGAAAACTGGTGTTTGGGTGCCATTTTGGATTGCCATAGGATCCATGAATACTGCTGTGGTGCTGAACTGGCAGCAAGCAGACAGAGAGAGAGGTAGGATGGGGTGGGGGCTGAAGCCAACATAAAAAATAGGAAAGGGGAAAATGAGATTTCTCCATCCCTGCAGTTCCTCATAGGTCCCTGTCTTGTAATTATATATTTCTTGTCACAAATTGAATGAAGAACATGTTTTTAATGGCTTCTATTCTGTTTTCAATGTATGGATGAAGCAAAGTTCCAGTTCTGAATATTCAACTAAAGAAAGATAAAGACAACTGATTTAAGCAATACCATTTGCAAAAATGTGATATTGGGTACATGGCCAAGTGCTTAGTAAAAGTAAAAGTTTCCCTTGCTCGAAAGCCAGTCAAATCCGAATCTAGGGGATGGTGCTCGTCTCAGTTTCCAAGCTGAATAGCCAGCACTGTCTGAAGACATTTCCATGGTCATGTGGCCAGCATGACTAAACACTAAGGCACACGGAACGCTGTTACCTTCCCACCAAAGTGGTACCTATTTATCTACTTGCAATTTCTTGCTTTCGAACTGCTATGTTGGCAGGAGCTGGGGCCAGTGACAGGAGCTCACTCGGGTCTTGAACTGCCAAACTACAGACCTTCTGGTCTGCAGCTCAGCATCTTAACCTCTGAGCCACCGCGGCCTCCAAGCAAATGCTTAGTGTATGCTTAATGGAATGGATCCAAAAAACCACGAACAGAACGGGGGGAGAGCTGTGAGTGTTCAGTAAACACAAGCTTGCATGAGCTTACAACACGTCCTGATTGGTATATAGTTCACTTGCTTATGCTTGCTTGAGAGTTTGTACTATAGCTGTGGGAAAATATTTCAGGATTCAGTTTCACTTTTTTGTACAAAGGCAGCCCTTCCATGAGCCGAAGACACCTGCGGAAAAATATCTTTTGAGCCAACTAAATACCAGAGAAGGAATATACTGTAACAGATGGGCCAATAAATGTGACACATTAGAGATGCTATTTTATTTTTTTTTAAGAAAAAAAATTAATCTCTCAAGCAATGTTCCCTCTAAGCTGTGGAGTCTCGTGAGCAAACATTCTACTTCATGAGCTACTAGCATGAAAGTTGTGAGCAAGCGATTTGGCTACTGCATAAATCAGTTTGCTCTGGAGCTGTCCTTCCTGAGCTAAGACAAAAATGCATGAGCCGGAGGCTAAAAAACTGTGAGCTAGCTCACACTAACTCAGCTTAGAGGGAACACTGCTCTCAAGCCAAGCGCAACCCTAGACATGCAGCAAAACCTTTTAATAACCAGGCACAATAGGACATGAGTGTGGGTAGAGAATGGGTGTGCCAAAGGATGCTCCAGTTTTCTTAATGTAAACAAGAAGGCACTCTTGGCGCTAGGCGGGATTCAGTTCTTGGCTGTGCAAGAATGCTCCCAGTAATTCAGCTTCAGCCCCCCCCCCCAATGTTTCCAGATATAGTACACCCAGTTCCTGTTTTGCACCCTGAAAAACTCTTTACAAGCAGAGTGCAAAAAGGCAAGTCTGGAAAGATGGCTCTGTTTGCACGCTGCAGTTGTGCATGCTAAATTTAGCAAAGAGCAGATTTTTGTCCCCTCCTCCATGCTCTGGAGCGATCGGTGCCATGTAGCCTTAATCAGTAGGAACTTAATGAACTTCCTGTCAGTGGTCAAGAGTGGTCCAGAGGCCCAGCCGTCTGATGGGAGAACTTCAAGTTCCCTCAAGGGGGTTGTTAAGACATTTTTATAGTCCCCCCCCCCCCCATTTTCTTTTCAGTGTTGCTTTTTCGTTTTTAACCTGCTTTCCCAGGGGGCGGAGGGGGGAAGAAGTGCTGAGTAAGAGTGTGTGCTGGTTGCTAAGCAACCAAAAGGAGGTGAAGAGGGTTTAGGTGAAAGGGAGTGGAATTCTTCTGGCAAGCACACTCTTGGGCTCGATGGCAGCTGCTGGCTGGCTGGCTGACAGGGAGCTCCCTCTGCAGAAATTTCTGACAGCCGCAGCTGCTCTGCCTAGAGTGACACACCCAGCAGAGATGGGATACACAGCTCTCCAGAGCTGTCTGGTTAACTGGTGGGCCCTTCCCACACCTATTCCTGCCCCAGTTTCATTTTAGAACATTGTGACCATGTTCAAGCCAGTTTTTGAGCTGCCTCAGAGAGAAGAGTCGAGGAAGCTGCTTTGACGTCACATGCAAAAGTGTGATCTGTGTTTTGTTTACATACACACACAGACACACACACACAGGGTCTAATCTCTTCACCATTTTTGTTCTAATTTGAAAATGAAAATGGCAGTGCTTTCTCATTTTAAGAAATGGCTGCTAGACTTTCAACAGCTTTCTGAGTCATGTTTATCTGGAAATTAGACACTTTTCAGAGAATGGGGCTGTTTTGGGATTCCCCCCCCCGCCCTTCCTTCAAGGAGGTCAGAGTGGCATACATTACCCTGACCTCCTCCATGTTTATCCTCACATAAACCTTGTGAAGTAAGTTGAGAGACAATGACTAGATCAAGGTTACCCATTACTCTATGGCATGATGCCCCTCTGAAGTTCCTTCCCTCCCCAAACGCCACCTTCCTTAGGTTCCACCCCAAAAATCTCCAGGTATTTCCCAACCTAGACCTGGCAAGCCCATTCCATCACCATTACCCTCTGCGTGCATCATGCTAGTGCAGTTAGGTGGGGATATCCCAGGACTCATCGTGGTTTCACCTCCTGTTCTGTATACAGCCATAGTCTGTGCTGGACAGAGGCTCTCTGGGAAGGGGAGTACTTAAAATGTAGGGGTTAGGGTAATGTTCCCCTTTAAAGAGGAATCTGTACTCTTGGCTCCTCAAGAACTTTAAAGAGTGTTTGCTAAACTGAAGTACTCGCTTTTGCAATGTGATCCAAGCCTGCATAGCATGACATACTGAGCAAAAACAGCCCACCAGGGTTGTCTGGCTGTGTAGATGAGTTATTCCAGCATCTGTTCTCTTTGATTTCATTGTAAAATTGCTTTTGTGAAAAACTCCTAGAACTCAGCAGTATAGGTATGTCTGCTGTCTCACTGTCGCATGCCTGCATTCCCAGGAGCAGTAGAGCATGTGAATGGATAATTCATAGAATTCATCTCTGATTGTAAAGCTGTAAAGAAAAGACATCTAGTTTAACTCCTATCCCAAAGCAGGGTGTATATATTCTCTCCACTCTTATTATTTTTATTATTATTGTATTTCCAGAGTACCATCTGCAAGATACTTTGCAGAGTAACATAAGCAAAAAAAGTCCTTGCTCAAGGAATGTATGCTTAGATTTCAACAGAGGAAAAGAGAGAGGCTGAGAGGAATGAGGACAGCAAAGACTGAAAACCAGATCTAATGGAGGAGATATGCCTTAATGAACTTAAGAATATATTGAAAATATCTGCTGCATCAATCCATTGAGTCCACTATCCTGTTTCTCACAGTGGCCAACCAGAAGTCAATGGAAAGTCCACAAGAGGGCAGAATGAGGGCAAGAGTCCATCTACTGTCCCCTACCTCAGAACTAGCATTCAGAGATTATCTGTCACTGAACATGGAGGTTTCATCGAGTGCTTGTGGCTAACTGCTGTTGATAAACCTACCCTGTCCCTCTTTAAAAGCCATCTAAATTAGCAGCCATCAGCATATCTTGTGGCAGTTAGTTTTAATTTTGCATTGTCTGAAGAAGGATTTTGTCCTTTACCTACTGCTCATTAAATTTGGTTCTTTTATGCGAGATGGAGGGGGGGAAATCTCTCAATTTTGTTCACACCATGTCTGTTTTTATAAATCTCTGCTATGTCTCCATTAATTTTCTTCTTTATAAAATCCTGTTCTTTTTAACCATTTCTCATAGGTTGCAATCTTCTGCACCATCTCCAGCTCAGGTTTTCTCTTTTAAGGCGGGGTGACTAGAATTGTACATATACTTAGGTTTGTTTCAGTTGGAATTGGGAGAGTGATGTTAAAACAGAGATTTCTTGGAATAGTTTATTTGTACCCCACTCCTTTTCCCAGCTCTGTCCAGAGAAACCAGATTACTAATAGAAGTCCTTACTTCAGATGACTTAGATGAGACAGCCAAGGCAACTTCTGTGTCAGTAACTCATTGATTCCGGGTACAACCGCTTTCTCTTTTTCCTTGCTGCTGCTGCTTTCTCGTAAGCTGTGTTCACAGTGGAGTTGTCTAGGGCTTGGTTTTACTATCTTGGTTGCTAGGCAGAGATCTCATGAGCTCTCAGTTGGCATTTTCGGGGGGGGGGGCTGTTGAACCCCCAATTGGTTGTATTAAGTTTTAGGATTTTTCTGCAAACCTGGCAGTTTCTCTAGGTTCACAGAAATATTAACCCTATCTATACATGATCCCATTGCACACATTTTTTGATCCACATTCTTGGGCCATGTTCAGAATTAAATATATTGACACCTCTCCGGGCAACTACCTGAGCCTTCCTAGAACAAATTACTTCATGTTTTTGGAATAGCCCAATCTAGTTAGATCTCGGAAGCTAAACAGGATTGGCCCTGGTTAGTATTTGGACGGGAGACCTCCAAGAAAGTCCAGGGTGCAACGCAGAGGCAGGCAGTGGCAAACCACCTCTGAACCTCTCATGGCTTGAAAATCCTTTAGGGTTGCTATAAGGTGGCTGCGACTTGATGGCACCTCCCACCACCAGTAAGCAATTCAATTAGTGCCACAGGCAAAAAAAAAATAGAAATACATCCAAACTCAGGCCACGGGTAACTTTGTATATTACACTTCAGTTACATATTCGCATTTTGCATTAATTCTTGAAATAGGTAAAGGTAAAGGTTCCCTTGCTCGAAAGCCAGTCGAATCCGACTCTAGGGTTGCGGTGCTCATCTCCGTTTCAAAGCCGAAGAGCCAGCGCTGTCCGAAGATGTTTCCGTGGTCATGTGGCTGGCATGACTAAACACGGAACGCTGTCACCTTCCCACCGCACGGAACGCTGTCACCTTCCCACCGAAGTGGTACCTATTTATCTACTTGCAATTTCTTGCTTTCGAACTGCTAGGTTGGCAGGAGCTGGAACTAGAGACGGGAGCTCACTCCGTCATGCGGCACACTCGGGTCTCGAACTGCTGAACTACCAACCTTCCACAGCCTGCAGTTCAGCGTCTTAACCACTCGAGCCACCGCAGCTCCGAAATAGGTAGATACCAGCTAAAACAAGTGCACATCTTGCATTTAGCATGTTAGCCATTATTCTGAATAGTTCATCCTGAAAATTTGAACTTCAGTCCATCTGTGGACATTACTGAAAGTTTAGAATCAGAATGAATTTAGGCTTATTTGTACCTTTTTATTTTTTGTTCTGTTAGCACTGTTGTCTCTTCAGATCCCATGAGGACTAGAGACTTTTTGGTTTGTTTGTTTATAACGAAAAGTGGGCATCTGAATGTGCAGTCAATGCTCTGAATCAAAGGACCGATGGAATGCAAGTATAGTGAGCAGAAGAAGCATAAAACAAGACCCTCCCCAGATCTGAGAGCCAGTTTGGTGTAGTGGTTAGGAGTGCAAACTCTAATCTGGGAGAACTGGGTTTGATTCCCCACTCCTCCACATACAGCTGCTGGCATGACCTTGGGTCAGTCATACGTTCTTTCAGAGCTGTTCTTGCATGAGCAGTTCTCGAAAGAGCTCTCTCAGCCCCACCTACATCACAGGGTGTTTGTTGTGGGGATGGGAAGGGAAAGTAGATTGTAAGCCACTCTGAGATTCCAAGTGAAGGGCGGGGTATAAATCCAATCTCCTCCTCCTCCTCCTCCTGGGACAAATTAGCAGCTGTGGATGTGCAGCAATTTCTACCCGGAAGGATTCCAGGAAACACGATGGGAGATTTCTCAAATCATTTGGCATGTAGTTAAAAAGAAGGTTACGTCAAGTGTCTGTGCGCGTACAGAGACATGGTGAATAATCCAACACGCTGCAGCCCTTTGAAGCCTTTACGATTTTTGGCAGCTTTGACAGAAAACACTAGAGGGGGGGGGAAGGCATTTTAGTGGTGGTGTAATGCCAGGCATTTTAATGCTGTTGCTCTTGTCACAGCTGCCTTGATCTTCCCTTTTGTTTCCACTGGCTCCTTTCCCCTTCATTTTTGGAAGGCATTTTGTTCGTGGCAGTACCAAAGAGAACAGATCACAAGGACTGCCAAGATTATTTTTTTAAAAACCTGAATGTCACTGAATGAGTCATGACTGGTCAACAGGAGGCGCTCCTTTTTGCCAAACGACCTGCCACACTCTGGGGTCATAGCTTGTATTGCGCACTCACAAAGTGGTCATCTGTTTGGCATTGCAGGCTCATTCTTTCTTCTTCCAGTTCCTTTCATTGGCCACATAGCCTGAGGGATACAGCTGTACAGTTGGGTATCTGCCTGTCCTGTGGTGGCAAACAAGGAGGGGCTGGTAACTGGTTTCTAGCCTCAGTGTTCACCTGTGGTGGCTGTCAAGACACCTGTAAAACAAAACGATCCAGAACAAAGAGGACGGTTGTTAAAAACGATGATCCAAATACAGGGGTCGTTTAGTAGAAAAAGAGCTAGGGGAACTCATTAGCATGACTCATTAGCATAGGCCACACCCCCTGACATCACCGGAAGTGTGTCATAAGGCCACACACCCCGCCCCCAATGGTTCCGGCCGCCGCCGGCCTTTCAGCTCCACTGCCGAGCCCCATGAGGGGCCCGGCGGTGGACCTGCAAGGCCGGCGGGAGTGCAAGGAAGCCCCGTGAAGGCCCTCCCTGGCCCCAGGCAGGCAGGGGTGGGGAGGGCAGGTTAAAGTAAGTCTTAAATTAAAAATCTAGGGTAAGAGTTTCTAAATAAAAACACAACAATTGAACCTTACCTGTTAATATTAATTTGGACTGCTCTGTTCCTACACATCAGTGAATAACGTTGGAGAGATCCTGTGCTCTTAAACCCAGCAAAGTTGTTCCAAGAATAGGGAAGCACTATATGAAACAGAATGTCTTTACTCACCTTCCCAAGGATTTTAATATCTATTCAAAGAGGTAAAAAGATCAAGACAGCTTGTGGTCAGGCATGTTGCAACCTGAATGTCTTGGGTGTTGCCACTCGGGCTTTAGGGGGCCACAGAGGACCCAGCCCTGGCCCTGAAAGAAAAACCCTCTGGCCATCCAAGGCTCCCTCTCAGAGAGTGTGTGCTTACCTCAGCCCAGTCACCTGGATCTGTCTTGATCCTGCTCTGGGGCCAGAGGCTGTTCTGCCACACCTCTGTGCCCTCAGGGCTGCTGTATTGGTGGCCTTGGAGATGTTCCTCCCTTCCCTTTATCTTCTTGCAGCGGAATGTGGAAGAGGAGGCAGGATGGGGCTACCTGGCCCCTCTGTCCAACAGCCAGAGTTTGAGGTTGGCTCCTCTACTGCCACTACATGCTTCTTTGATGTAGGCACCTGTACCAAGGCACCTGAGAGGCCCTGGGACATCACTTCCAGAGTATGCCAATCCACTGCTAGTTGTCGTGGTTCTGGCAACTTTGCCAGGGCTCTGGAAAACTCTGCATTAGAGTTACGCTAAATGTGAGAGCACTCCCAGTTCAAGGTGTAAGTGCTTTTAGGTTACTTGTTATTAAAACACTGCAATTTAGTGGGTCCCACTTCCTGCATATGAAAGATAGGCTTGTACTGTATTCAGGTGTGCTAATCTACAATTTGCTACATTGGGCACAAATGCAGCTTGTTTCTTGTACCTGTATACTCCCTCCATTGCCACTCACGTGGGGTTTCTGTTTTGAAACTGATTCTGGTTCCCTGTGTTTTACAAATGCAGGCACCCAGATGGATAGGAGTTTGATTTGAATCCTGGTTTGGAGGGAGTAAACAAACAAAGTTCCCTTGGGTGCCAGCAATTTCTACTTTACCTTTGGTTGGTTTCAAACTAGGAGTCTTCCATGAGATGTAAGGGATTGAGGGGTGTACGTGGACAAGAACTAAGCCATATTCATGCCCTTTGCAGCAGATTTTGGCTCAGCATTCAGCCCTGGTGTGGGTTTGCCTCTAGTCTTATCATTCCAGGGAAATACACAAAGGCAGACCACGGGACTGGTAGGCTGTAGGCACACTCAAAAGCTCTACAAGTCCCTGTGCCACTTGATGCATCTGCACTGCAGAAAAAACTACCCTGTGCTGTAATGGAACATGGTATCCCGTGGAGGAAGTATGTCTGCTGAGACTAAGGTGCTGAAGTAGTAATGGAACCCAACTCTGATCTCATTTAAAGGACTTCACATCTATATTAAACAGCATAGGTAACAGCATCAAACATTGTGGATCCTCCCATTTCAGATTCCATGATTGCAACACTGCAGTCTCTGTCACCATCTTTTGCATTCACTCTGTTAAAAAGGACAGTTTTGTTACTGCCCCACCCAGTCCTCTGGGCCCTTCGACAGAATAGCATGATCTGCTGTATCAAAGATGTCTCACAGGTTTGATAACAACAGGGATGCCTTCCCCTTACCAGTTTATAAACACTTGGTCCACCGGTACTACCAAGGCAGTCTCTGCCCCGAATCAAGGCCTGAAGCCGGACTGACAATAGTGAAAAGCAGATGTGCCATACCGACACACCTGTGGTTGTTCTGCCACAACCCTGTCCTGAGGACAGCTTTTTCAACAGAGGCCTAATGATGGCTTCGTTAATGGGCTTAGGAAGAACCCCCTTTAATAGGGGGGCATTTACAGTTTTTAGCCCTGGAATCCTAACTGCCTCCTTGCATGGCTGGAAGAATATGGATCTAAACTACTGGTCATTGCTGGTGTTCACACTCCTCAGAGAGACCGAGCAGAAATGATCCAAGCAGGTGGTGTAACCAGACATTGCTTTAGACACCTTCACCTCAGCAATTATTGATCTATTAGCATCTTAAATTGGAGTGGATAGATTTTATCAGCAAAGAAACAGACAACAACATCTAAAGGCCACACCTCCATTGTTATTGGACTCCTGGGAGTTGTCAGTTATCTAATTACTGTATAACATCATGCTGGATGTAATTCAACAGACAGAGTAGTAGTGAAGAAATCCAGTGTCTTAATGCTATAATGTACCATTTTTAAAATTTGAAAATGTTTATCACTTTTATTTTTACTTTGATACACAATGTAAACAACACTCCGGCTCATTCTGCCTAACCCACAACATTCTTCTCAAATATAATGAGAAATAAGTAGCAAATAAGAGGAGGGGAAAATGGGGAAAAAGCAAGTCAGGGCACAGGGAGATGAAATGCAAGAGGTCTCAAACTGGACCACCCCTGACACCTTGTACTTCTCCTTACACACTGCCAAGGGAAGGGCCATTGGCAGGACTTAGGCATCTTTCCATGCCTCCCCCACGACCCAACCCTGCAGACCCAATCTAATCTGCCCTTCTCCTATGGCTGTTTTTAAAGAAAATTAAATAAAGATGGGAGCAGATCCAGTGATAGATGTCTTATTATTTATTACTTCAGTTTATATACCGCTCGAACCCTGAAGGGTCTCTGAGCGGTTTACATACGATTTGATTTCCTACCTAGGGCCACATTAACTAGGGAAGTGTTTTCCCTACCAGCACCCAGGCAGCTCTTGTTGACTCTTTCAAGCGGGCTTTCAGGTGTTCTTTCTTGGCGGTCTACCTCCTGACACCTCGGGGTGGGTCTTGCTTCCTTGGGACGGGTCTTGCTTCCAGCGACTCCTCTGGCGGGCTTTTATCCTGGGGCGCAGCCACGCGCCAGCCACAGCTCCAGCTATGTCCTGCTGGCTCCGCCGGGCTGTGCTGTCACGCCCCCGCGCCTCCACGACTCTGCCCCCGCCCAGGCTCGGTCGCTCAAGGTCGCCAGGGTCGGCCCACCAATCACACCGCTGCTCCGCTCGCCAACTGCTCCGTTATTCCGCCACCTCCGCCGCTGCACACCCCACGAGGGGGAGGAGGTGCCCCCTGCCACCTAGGGCAGGTACCCAATTTATCTACTCGCATTATGCTTATTGCACTTTCGAACTGCTGGGTGGGCGGGAGCTGGGACTAGGGCCGGGAGCTCACCCCGGCCGCGGTGGGTTTCGAACAGCCTTAGTGGCTGTTCAGTGTTGTTACTGCAGGCGTTTAACTGCCTGTGCCACCTGATCTTGTTGCACCATAAAGTATGAAGGGGGGGGGGGAGAAGAGGAATAGGTTGACCTAGAACTAATGGAAGATTATCTGCAGACCAGAAATGAATCCACAGATTGCTGCCAAATAAAAATGTAAGTTTCAGGAATATCTTATTAGAAACACTTATTTCACATATGGAGTACAACTTTCTCTCTATCCTCTGCTGAACAGTAGGGAATTTATGAGATTTGAAGTGTTGGAGTAACACTCTATTCGCCACCAGTAAAGCTCAAAGTACAATAGGTTGGATCCAACCAGTTTTACTGCTGGTGAAAAAGGAATGAGGGGGTCGCCTTTGACCACTCAAAAATAGCTATGCTGGGAATCATTGGACCTGCGTGTACAAAAACTATGTGGGTCAGGGGATGTCCTAAGGAAAGGGATGCTGCAAGATTAGGGTTGCCAGGTCTGGGTTGGAAAATACCTGGAGACTTTGGGGGTGGAGCCAGGAGAGGGTGGGGTTTGGGGAGGGGAGGGGCCTCAGCATGGTAAAATGCCAGAGAGTCCACCCTTCAAAGCAGCCATTTTCTCCAGATGAACTGATCTCTGTCAGCTGGAGATCAGTTGTAAAAGCAGGAGATCTCCAGGCCCCACCTAGATTCATGACTCAAAAGATCACTAACTTTAGGACAACTCTGGTAAACACATACAAAAGCCACCATTTCCCAACACCTGTGGTCTAAGGCTGCATTTGGGCAATGAGTAGGAAGGCCCTTGTTACTGGAAGAGAAAATTTCAGCCGGTCAGGATTGCAGCTTTAAAAACTAACTTTATATTCAAGCCCCTTAAAAATCTCTCTGACTGTACTCTTGACAAGGTTGAGAAAATTACGGATTTCATTGATGACTGAACGGGTTGGTCTTAGAACAAGCTGCCAAATGTGTTCTCCTGTCACTATAAACAGGGCTTAATTCCCATTCCAGGAGCAACATCTTTAGATTTCCATGCTGAGACAAGTGACTGGGTCAGCTCAGCTGGGCAACAGGAAATAGCCAGTGGTATTCAGTTGCAAGAACATACCGTGATACTTAACTGCAGCTTCAGTCGATGTGATAAATGCAGTCAGCTAGAACAAAAGTGACCCATCTTGACTGCCCTTTTTAAGGGAAGGAAATACTTAAGAAAGTCTTCTAAGTGTTTGAAATGGTATTTCATGTGAAGGTACAGAGACATATCCAGGATCTTGCTAAAAGAACATCCTCAAGAATCTGCTGGCGTTTTGCAGTTTTGTGTTGCTTTTGACCATAGGTGCAAAGGCAACATGTTAACAGAGTGTGTACTGCACTGGGGAGCGGGGTGTGGTCTGAGGCTGGTGGAGGCTGTTTGGGGAGGCCGGGTTTACCGTTGGGGGGAGGATCCAAGGCAGGCTCAGTGTAGACGGTGCCACAACAACCGGCACCCTGATGCCCAGATGGACAGGCAAAGCCGGATGGGCTGGCAATGGCAAAGAGCTGCCATTGAGGAATGGCGTCTGGGTCTTGGGCCACGCTGACAGGCAGTCACAGAGGCCATGAATGCCCCCCCCCCCGCCGCCACTCGGCATGAGACTCAGGCCACATACTCCTCTGAGTCCTGGAGAGACTGGCTCTCCAAGCTGTGGAGCTCTGGCTTTGTGTGGCCTCAGCTGAGGTGTGGCAAGGGGGAGGAGCTGTTGGCAGAGGAACAGAGAAGATGGGGACAGGGTTTGCTCCTGGGAGCAGGGCGGGGGGGGGGGAGTTTCAAGGATAAAGGGGAAGGACTGACAGGGACCAGGGAGCAGTGCAGAGGGAGAAACAGATGGAGCAGGGAAAGGGCCGGGAGCTCTCTGAGGGGAAGCAAGGCAAGGGAGTCATGGGTGTGCCCCTCTGTGGGCTGCTTTTAACCATGTTAGCCACATCTCAGACCCTGCAGGGTGAAAGAAGCCTGAAATAAACAATGCTAAGCCTATTGTAAGGGCCACAGAATGGATCCTGGTGTGACATTCCTCTGCCACAGGGGGTGTCACACCAAGATAAAAAATTTATCTTGTACACACCCTGTGATCGGTGCTGGTTAAACTGTGCTACGGCACTCTGTGTCCTGGGTGGGATTTTGAAAACAAAATATGAAAGCGTGCCACTGAGGGCCAGGGAGAGGAATTTTGCCAGCTTAGTCCTTCATCAGCACCACAGAGCAGGAGCTGCACGAAAACAGAAATTCCCGGAAGTTTCCTCCCCAAGTGAGCAAGCAGGATGGAGTAGGGAGAGATGCCAACCTCCAGGTGGGACCTGGGGATCCCCTGGAATTATAGCTCATCTCCAGACTTCAGAAATCAGTTTTCCTGAAGAAAATGGCAGCTTTGGAGAGTGGACTCTGTGACACTGTACCACACTGAGGTCCCTGAACTCCCCAGGCTCCATCCCCAAATCTCCAGGAGTTCCCCAACCTGGATCTGGCAACCCTACTTCCCCATCCCCCACTGGTGGCCAGGAGGGACCTGGAAACCCTAGGATGGAGGGCTGCATATTTTGAATTGCAATGTGTTACCAATGTTTACTACTTTGCTATGGCCCATGGCTGGACCAAAACATAATCAGCCATGGCTGGACGACAGACAGAACCATATGTGTTGCCTGTGCTTACTATTATGAAAGTTTCTTGCAGGGGTGGCCAAACTGTGGCTCGGGAGCCACATGCAGCTCTTTCACACATATCGTGTGGTTCCCGGCAGGGCAGCTGGAGAAGCGAAGGGGAGGCTTGCCTCCTCGATTGGTCTTCCCTTCCCAAGCTAATGTTCCCCTCCCTGGGTAGGCTTGAGGTGGGGAGGGAGCAGAGAAAGAAAGCAACGTTAACTTTAAATGCGTTCTCAAAGCCCCCCCTTGCTGGCTTGGAGAAGGCATTTGTCTCTTTAAATCCCTTCTCCAAGCCAAGCCAACTGGCGTGGGGATGCATTTAAAGTTAAAGTTGCATTCTTTCCACCTCTTCCTCCCTCTCTCCACCTGTCCATTTGCGCTCTCTCTCTCCCCCTCCCTCCCTTTCCCCATCTACTTGCTTTCTTTGTTTCTCTCTCTTGCTTTCTCTGTCTCTTTCTCTCCACCTCTTTCGTTCTTTTGTTCCACCTCTATCTCTCTTTTTCTCTCTCTTAGACAAATAAATAGCATTAGCAGACAAATAAATATCACTGGACAAATAAATATAATTATCAATATCTGTTTTTACCCCTTTTGTTTTTGGCAGTCTCATTTAATGCATAGTTTTCAATAAAAAGGTGTGTGTAATATTTGTTCATGTCTTGCGGCTCTCAAACATCTGACATTTATTCCATGTGGCTCGTATGTTAAGCAAGTTTGGCCTGGTCTTTTGTTTCTCTTCCTCAAATCTACCCTTTGCACTGCTCCTATGTTCCACTAGGTGTCACTGTTCCGCTACAAAAACGTCTCTCTTGGTCCTATCTCTCTCTCTCACACACACACACACAAACACACGCTACCATTTCCTGTAGCGAAATTTTACCTTCTATAGTTACCTGTAGGGAAATTTTACCTTCTATAGTTACCAGTTATCATAGCCTGTTGCTGGACCCTATTTGAAAAAAGTTAATTTCTGGCTGGATTCAGGGACTGAATCAAATTGTGCCTGCTGCATCCAACTTCACTGTTGGCACTATTAGATTCTGCTTTCACTGGCACAAATAGGGATCAGAGAGAGTCGCTCCAGGAAGTAACAGATGGGTTCAGCCTTCTAATAAAGGTGCCCCCCTCCACAATCTATGTAATGCCTCATATCAGGACCAATCAAACTGACACAAAACGTTGTGCAAACTTTTGAGCTTTTGTATCAATTGTTTTGTATCAATCTGGTTGGTCCACACGGACCTTGTTTTTAGAGTTTGCGAGGACCAGCTCTGACAGCCTGCGTTCCTTTTTTGTTTCCACTTTAGGAAGCTGATTTGTACAGACAACTTCCCATGGAGTCTGAGAACATGGCCCCTGTTCAGACCACTGTGAGCCCACCAAACATGACCCAAGATATGAGATCTATCACAAATAACGGATCAGATCCTTTCCTGAACAGGCAAGTACACAATTTGCTTATCCTCTTTTTTTATATTCTCTCACAGAGGCTGTATTGGCATTCTCTTACCTGAAAGACTGTTGGTGCCTTTTTGAAGCGGAAGGCCTTTTGTTTTGTATGCTGCTAGTGGTGGTGATGGAAAGCAGCAGAGCTGCCCACAGGAATCAGAAGGATTTGATCTTTCTCCCATCAGTTCTCACTCTTACTATTCCTTACTATGACTCACTCTTTTAGATGTGTGTACAGAACTGCCCAAAGATCTTTGTAATAAGACCACAGTGTCTAGGTGTGAGTGGCATCTAGTTGTAGAAACCCTTCTGCGTCACTTGAACACTTACATACTATTCAGGGACTCTTAGGGTGATTCTGCATCTAGCATTCGCTTCACATTTTCTCAACTGGGAGGGAAAAGTTCAGCTCAGAACCACATTCCATACTGACTGAACAGCCATAAATCTATCTAGAAGGTACCATAAAATCCAACAATCAAAGAAAGCGAAAGCAGCATGGAGTGTGGAGGCTAACATGAAATCTGATGATCAAAGGAAGTGAGAGCAGCATGCAATGCAGAGGGGGATTTCTGTTCCAATGTCGGTTTCATAAAACAATGGAGAGAAAAGCCAATGCAGAATCAACCTTTGTTGGTCTTCATTACTGTCCCTGTGAATTTTGCTTGAATGGGTTGACATGGCCATATGACTCTGGAATAGTTTAGCATCTCTGAAAGTGTGACGCTGCTGCATGAAAATCATTGTCTCTTAGTTAAGGCAGTGATGTATACACGCAAAGCCAGAGACAAGGGAAGCACATTTCCTGAAATAATGGAAATTAGACTGCCTATGTCTGCTTACTCTCTGTAAGCCTTCTTTCAAGGGTCAGGCTCCACTGAAGCATTTGGAATGCTTTGCAAAGAGTGGGATGGCACCAGGAGGGAGGGAGGGAGGGGCGCACATGTTGTGGGTGTAGGCAAGTAGGGTCAGGGGACAGGGAATAGGAGCCATGAGATGCCAGGAAGCTGTGTGGGGCACTGAAACCTCACTCCTGACCACTGGAAAGTCATGCGTCTTTGAGCCTTCACTGGACACTGCCCCTCACCTACTGGTAACCATGGTGACTTAGTGTGAAATCTAAAACTTCCAGGTTGCAAATTCTGTGCTAGATTTCATGCTGGCACAGGGGGATCCTATGGACGTGCCGGGTATACTCGTCCCTAGATTAGAGCACTCGGGTCTAGCCCGCATGGCCTGCTGTCTTTCTCTCAGTAATAACCATTCTGGGGGCATCTGTTTCAGAAGGATAATCTTGACTGAGGTTTCTTCATGTCTCAATTCATAGTGGGCCATACCATTCCAGGGAGCAGAGCACAGACAGTGGCCTAGGCTTAGGATGCTACAGCATACCAACTACACCTGAAGACTTCCTCAGCAATGTAGATGAGATGGACACAGGTAGGCTATAAGAAGCACATCTTGTTGTTTTTTTAAAAAAATAATAATTAATGAAACCTTAATGGCGATCCAGTTGACAGCCAACGTAATGTGATGCTTGCATGAACCACAAATTCTATTGCCCATGTTTCCATATAAGACCTATGAGACCATGGTGCTGGGGGGGTCAACCTTTCCAAGAAGTCCTTCCCTTCAAACCAACTTTGGTGGGCGCTGGCATTGTGACTCAGTGGTGAGGAACAGGTTCTTTTACATATGACCAGAGAAGCGCTCCTCTCTAGCTGGTCAGTATGTGAGGTAACCAGATTCCATGCTCAACAACAGCTTCAGAAACGGGCTGCGGGGGATACATTCTGGAACGCATCATTTGTTGAATGCACTCAACCCTGCGCAGGGTGGGCTCTGTTAGGTGTGCTACATTCCTCAAAAAAAGGGAAATATGATGAAACCTTCATGTTTAGTTCCTGAGTGCTCAGTTTAAAATGTCTTATCTCTGATTTTCACCTGGGAGGTCTTCTGTTTCTTGCCCATATCTGACCGCTTTGCATTCAAAGACAGGGGAGTTGTTTAGCTGGATCGCAAGAGTGGGATTCAGGTTGGACAATTTCAAAATGTGTCTGTTTCTTAGAAATACATGTCCAGCACCATTGGGGTTACTTGCGGGAGTTCTGATGCATCAGAGGTCCCCTGCCTGCCAAGACCCATCCTCCACTCACTTCTTTTGGGGAACTGATGCATGTACAGAGTTGTTCATGCCATTGAAGAGGGCATTACCTATGTGCCTCCCATTGTACACAAAACTCTGGAATGGGGCACTGTGATGGTCTTTCTGTATCCACCAGATCTAATTCGGACAGCTCCTATCTCATTTTCACAGCCTTTCACAAGGCCTAGTTTTCAATGAAGAGATAAATCTTTATCTGGTTTATACCGGACTAGACTGTGCTTTTATTTTTAAAAATTCCCTCTGCAAAGGAAGCAGGCGTGATAGAGTGAAAGCATTTCTAGAACTCTTTTCCTTGATACCTAGTTATGTAGAGGACATTTTTGTGTACAGAGGACTGTTCAAGGAACAATCCTGAGCAGGCCTATTAGGAAGTAACTCCCATTTTATTCAGTGGGGCCTACTTCCAAGGAAGTGTTTTTGAGGACTGCACTGTTAGTCATTTAGAAGAAGAAGAAGAAAAGAAGAGATTGGATTTATACCCCACCCTTCACTACCCAAAGGAGTCTCAGAGTGGTTTACAAACTCCTTTCCCTTCCCCTCCCCACAACAGACACCTTGTGAGGTAGGTGGGGCTGAGAGAGCTCTGACAGAAACTGCTGTTTTTCAAGAACAGCTGTGGCGTAACTTTGGCTTGCCCAAGGTCATCCAGCAGGTGCAAGTGGAGGAGTGGGGAATCAAACCCGGTTCTCCCAGATTAGATGGGTTAAGTGCGGACGCGCACTTAACCACTACACCAAACTGGCTCTTTTACATGTTACATTTGAGGTTAGGGTTAAAATTATTTCTCGTTAGCCGGGTTATTCAATATTTGGAGTTAGCAGTAAGGTTTCATGTTCGAAGGTTAGGGTCAGTGCTCCCTCTAAACTATGGAGTATTGTTTTTTTTTTAATCTCTTTATTGGGTTTTCCAAAACAACCAAATAAACAAAGAAAAGATCAAAAGCACCTACAACATAATATTCCAACAATACTTATCTCTTACATATTTTCCTTCCTCTTAACACAATAACTTCAGGAAATAATTACAGAAATACTTTAAATTATATATAATAATCCAGAATTATAATCTGGCCACAAAAAGCAAGGTTTGGATAGGATCCTCTTTCCTATAAATTTACCCTTTCAAAGCTTCTTCAAATTTTTATTCATTTAGGGTCTCAAAAAAACATACTAATTGAAGATTCTTTCATGATAGGACCTTCTGTTCAAAAGAAAAATATCAAAATCCTTGTTTCTTATACACTAATTAAATTCATACTTTACTTTTAATGATATCTATTTTGTATAACTACAACCCAACATCTTAAGGACTCACCCATGTTTACTATTTTTGTAATTATTATTATTGTCCCATCACATTCAGGAGATCTTCTAAATAGATCACTACATAATCATTACTATAGTTCCTCCTACTCTATCTATTTATAATTAGACAAATAAAATCATTACCACTACTTACTACCTGTGGTAAGCTGTGAGCAAAAATTCTACTTTGTGAGCTACTGGCATTAAAGTTGTGAGCAAGCGATTTGGCTACGGCAAAAATTAGTTTGCTTTGGAGCCATCCTCCCTGAGTGAAGACAAGAGTGTGTGAGCCAGAAGCTAAAAAGCTGTGAGCTAGCTCACACTCACTCAGTTTAGCGGGAACACTGGTTAGGGTTATTCTGTGTTACAACTGGGGCTATTTGGGTTTAGGATTATTTTATATGTGGGGCTAAATTTAGTTTTTCTTATTTAAGGATTAGGGGTTATTTCTTATTGGGATTAGGGAGAGGGTTATTCTGTGCCAGAAGTGTTTGATGTTGGGACTAGAAACATTGTATTCCAACTCTGCTCTATTACCTGTTGCCCAAAGTGGTACAAGCACAGGGGTAACTATGTCTCTGTCTGTTCATGCACGAGTTTTCTGCAGCCTATCCCAGAAGTGGCTTCCATTGTGGCATGTTCTGTGGAGAACCTTTTGGTTCTGTTGGCATGTTTTGGCTCCTACTGAGTAATACTGCTGAGAAAGCGCTAAGTGTGCAAATAATACCTACAGATTCAACTAGTGGGAATATTGTGGTTACTTAGGAATTTACTTGGAATATGTACGTAATGGCAAGAATTACAGAGAGTGTCAATTATTCCTACTCTCAAAGAATACGATCTAATTTTTCTGTGACGTGGTCCCCTATATTACGGTATTTGATGCAACAGAAAGAAATCCCCGATATTATAGATTTATTACATTTATGGTGAAATAATTAATAATGTGCCAAATGATTGTTAGGATTAATAGTTGTATAAGATACCCTATGTGGTGATCTGTTATAGTTGGAATTATATATTTTATTATTATTGAGATTGATGTCTATGTAAATTTGTAATTGATGTGTATGTAAACTTGATTGGAAATCTGATAAAAATTATATTAAAAAATTTAAAATTAAAAAAAAAGGAATTTACACTTTTATATGCTGCCCTTGTTCAGAAAACTGAAGCCCCGTTTTACATAACACATTTTTTTTTTGTCTTTTGGCCATCAAGTCACCGCTGACTTACGGCAAACCCATAGGGGTCCCAAGGCAAAGAGACATCCACAGGTGGTTTGCCATCGCCTGCCTCTCTGCAGCCGCTCTGAAATTCCTTGGCAGTCTGCCATCCAAATACTAGCTAGACCTGACCCTGCTTAGCATCTGAGATCTGATGAGCTTAGGCTAGCCTGAGCTATCCAGGTCAGGGCACATAATTCATATATAGATAAAATACACAATTGCAGCCACACGGGAGCCACTTTTCTCTTGGTGCTGTGCCACGCTTTTGTGGTATGTGATTGAATACCCACATCCAAATGGATGAGACCAGTTATGTGAGAAAGACACACACAGCTGGTGCTGGCCAGACAGTTTCAGTATTCACATGTACCTTGCATCCATACCAGCACAGGGAAACAACTCTTGTGCTACGGCATACTTTCTTCCAGCCAGGCACTGACTAGGGGGAGACTTACATAGTTTGAACAATACCATGGCATCTTGCACTCTCAGACCACTGGGCCAATTGAATCTTCAAGTCTGATACCTTGTGGTCTGCCTTGTTGCTACAGATTGCATTGAGTTTTATATTGAAGATAGCACCTTGCTAATTGTCTCTCTCTCTGTTTTTCTTTCTTCCCCCTGCAGGCGATAATGTAGCACAGACTCCCATGAATATCAACCCACAACAGACCCGTTTCCCTGACTTCCTTGACTGCCTTCCAGGAACAAATGTTGACCTTGGGACACTGGAGTCTGAGGATCTGATCCCTATCCTCAACGATGTGGAATCAGTCCTCAACAAAAACGAGCCCTTTCTCACTTGGCTGTAATTGATATTCGGTGCTTGATTCGGTCACTGAGATGCAAGATTTCTTTTTCCCTTCTAGAAATAAATGCAGAACAGCCTCAAGTCCCTCAGCTAGCCAACGATGCCTTACTGACTTCCGAGAGACCCTTTTATGTCAATGAATCTTTATTTGGGCTTCATTGGCAGTAACTTAAGTATGAAATATATGCAAATATATACATATATATCTATTTTGAAGGAGTAGAACTATGTATATGCATCTGTAGCCTTTTGTTTTTAGTTACGTAGATATGTTCTCAAGACATGGGAGGTATTCTTGCCTGTGTCAGAAGTTACAGTTGTTAGTTACACATCCAGATTTTAATGAACCAAAAAGTTGACTCCAAGAAGCTATAGGCTGCAGAAGGCAGCTTGGTTCCAAAACTCTTATATGTAATAAAGTCATATGAAGTTCTATCACTGTGTTTATGACAATAGTACCAAATGTTGTTGCTTTTAATCTATATGACTCGAGCTTTAAAAATCACTGTATTTTTCAGTATACTTGTGCTGCATGGAATACGGATTTTTTTTTAAAAAAAATTCAGATCAGCCGTGTTGCTCTGGATCATCCTTAATACATGCAGAGGCACAGACAATACTGTTTTGCATTTGTTCAGTATAGCTCTTTATGGCATTTAGGCAGTAAATATTCCCAATCTGGTGAAATGTTTTAGTTACACTTTTTTTACACTACTCCCTATTGTAAAATAGACCAGATTGAGTACTAGCCATTGCCATATATATAAATATATAAACTTTTGGTGATTTGTTGATTACAAACAGGTCCATTTTTAAAAAACATACACTTCAGGTGTGTCTTTAATGTACACTACAATGGAACATAGCAACACTATTTAAAAAAAACAACTTTAATGCAACTTTTAATTGTGTCAAACAGAAACAAGGCTAGTCAGCAAAATTATATTTTAAGAATTCATCGCACAGCTTGACATTACTGACTGCAGTAAAGTTTTATTTTGCAAAGCCTTATTTAGCCTTTTTTTTTTTTTAAAGAAATTGTGTATTTTGTTGCTGGAACCTAAAACGCTAGAAAGAGAAGCTTCATTGTAATAAGGCAACCTATCAGTGATAAGCCAGTCAACCTGGCAGAGATGCTAAAGGATTTTAGCCAGTTGCTTGTTACTTTTGACATATGGGACACAAGGCACTATATATTTGTTGTAGGTCTATCCACACCTAACATATTCATCTAAGGAGTTTTTAAAATATCTGATATTTGGGACTGAGAATGCATCAAGGACATCATATCTCTTGTACCCCTGGAATGCAAATGACGTCCTGAGATTCTTAAGTATTTTGGATAGTATTTATAGTTGTATGAATTTAAGCTTTTTTATATTGAAAATGCACCTCTTTGTGGAATGCATTACAGTTAACACAGGCCTTCAATATATATTATGTAAGACAAGCAAGAGACATAGTACTTGGCTGTCCATTGAGTTTAAATAGTAAGGCATGATCATACGATACCAGAATTAGCTGGACAGAGGAGGCTGTTTTTCCCACCTCCTTTTGTTGATGAAAAAGGCAGGTGAAGTGGATGGGAGGTTGGAATGGCAGGAATATAGCCTTGGAAGGAGAATGGTTGTGGCAAAAATACTGATAGTAATGCTGGAGTGTCTGAGAAAGACAGATCAGGGGAAATGCCAGAGAACCACCACTGATCGATGATATACCTGTGAATACTACCTTAGGGGAAACTTGTGGCTTGAAGGTAGCTGTACTGTACTTTTTAACTTTTTAAATGTGGGCAATCAAAGATCAAAAGCAATGAAGTTCAATACTGATTGAGAAAACACTTTTTTTAAAAAAAATCAGGAAGTGGGGTTCAGAAGTTTTGTTTTTCTTTCGTTTTTTAACAGATTATTGCATCTGCACAGAACATTTTCAGTCAATGGGCATTTTTCCTTTGTGGTCCCAAAGGTCTCCCCCCCTTTGCATATTGGGTTAATTATTGAGCAGAAAACTTGACTTCCTGAAGAAACAAGGGACTGTGCAAACCCGAATTGCATTTTCCATTATTTACAGTTATTAGCCTAGTTTTTTTTTTTTTTAAACAGACCAGGAAATCCAAAGATGTTTATTCCTTTTGTTACGCAAATAGTTGAACGATTATCATTGAGGAGGGAGAAGGTTGCTTTAAATGTTCAGAAAACAAGTTTTTAAGGCCAGATCCAAACCTCATGTTCAGTCAAGGCTTTTGTGCTCCCATACATCAAGCAGAGACTGCCCCTTGGTCCCCTTTGTATAAAAATCACACAACAGTGCTTGGAGTATGAGATTTAGGGATTTATGAGCAAATTAGTGGCATCTGCAAAGGAGTAGGCAGCACTTACAAGATGAGTGAATTGATAGCAGGCTTTAAGGGAGGAAGACAGACTTCGTTCAGGGGAAGATCGAAACCAATATTTGGAAAGCCACTTCCAACATTTTAGGAGCAATCTTGAGTGTGTGTCTGCTTGAGAGTAAGTCCCATGTTATGCAGTGGGGCTGATTCCCATAAAAACATCCTTAGGATTGTAGTCTTTGTTGCCTGGAAGAGGAGGGGGAAAGGTTTCAAAGATAAACTGGTACCTCCAAAGCTGGCAGGCCTTGACAAGAACACACACCTGTGAGAGATGCTGTGGACCATACACTTATTTCCACCGCCTGGCCAGACATCATTTTAGCATTCAGTGTAAATCAGAAGTGCTTCCATGTAAGAAGAAAGTTGGCTTAGAGAAGGCAGTGGGGGGTAATGAGCCACATAAGAGAACTTGGGGCAAACTATGCTGTCTCTAAGACAGGGATATGGGCAGCAGAGTCTTGCTTTGAACCACCAAGCCATCCTACAGATAAGGCATTTCTAGAATATGAGCATTCTTGTTCGTTTCATTGATGGGGATATCACTATGCAAGCATCTCTGTGCCTCCTCCATAAAAGTCAATGGCAAAATTCAGTTTTGCACGGTTCTGGAATTTTGAACTGTGGGCTGTGTAGGCAACAGATAAACATGAAAAATTGGAAGGAAGAGATGAGAGAGACAGTTAGCTAACAGTACAAGTAAGTCCTTCCCCCTCTTTCTTCCCCTCCTTACCCTGAGGGAAAGTGAAACCCACAGAAGGTAATATTGGGACTGGCCTAAAGTGAACTGGAGGGTGTTTTGGTTAAGAAGGCAAGCTTGGTTAAATTGGGGGGGGGGCTCTCCACTGAGTTTAGACTACAGTAATTGTGATTACCTGCTTTGCATTGAGAAGGTCTCAGAATCAATCCTGGACTTCTTCGGTTAGAGTGTGGGTGAAAGACCTGTCTTTGCCTGAGACTGTGGGAAACTGCTGTCAGAGTGGACAATACTATGCCAGATGGACCCATGGAGTGCCTTGGTATAAGACATCTTCATGTGGTCATTGCTGAGATGTAAAGGATGGTTTTTACAAGCTCTGGTTTCCTATGACTATGATGAAGAATGCAGCGTGGCAGAGTTAGGAAAGACAGCATATAAAGCAGCTGTCAGGTCCCTCTTTTTTATGAACCAAACAAATAGTGAAGATAAGGTATTGTTTTGTAATTGTTTTTATTGTTCTGCTAATCACAGAAACTGGGGGAGGGGTTTTTGTTCTGTTTAGTGAAGTTCTCTTTTCAGGTTTATTTTTTTAAAACCTTCAAATAGATTTGCAATGGAAACACAAATATTAGATTCTCATTGAATCTAATATTAATTTTGGGAAAAATTTCAACTTTTATTATTTGTGGTTGTGAAACTGATTTTTTTTTTTTACACTACACAAGGGAAATATGCTAGTGGGTGCAGTCGTTCAGATACGCTGAATGGACAGCATACGAAGAAATGCTGATTTATGTGCAAGTTGTGGGTGTTAAAAAACAGCTTGTAATCTGGGCGGTGCTATTAGAACAGTGGCTTTCAAACTGGACCCAAGGAAATTTTGGGGTTCCTTAGATGTTTAACAAGGGTTGATCAGTAATGGTGACAAATCGTCCTTCAAAGATGGCTTGCCCACCACTATGTCTCTCCCCCCCTCCTAACACACATACACAGAGAAGAATGTTATGGGTATTTCGAAGGGTTCACACACCATGCAGGGAGACAATGAAATCCAGCAGTCCTGGCCAATAATCTTCCTTAACTGGTTGTGCTCCTAAGAATATACCCCAGAATCCTCTGCAACACATGGGGGTTTCATGGCAGATTTCTACCTGGAATCTTTTCTCTGGAGATAGAAAGTTTGAAAACCACTGTATTAGAAAGTAACAATTAGAAAAGATGACTTCATAAAAAAAGAAATGCTATGCGTTTTTTAAGAGTTGGGGGGATGAAATATCTATTTCATGACAGAAATGTATGATGAAACAAAAGGATTTTTTTTTGTTTTCCTGATATACTGCATCCATGTTATGTGCTAATACTTTAATACTTTTTTATTTACATCAGTTTGTTATGCTATATGCCATCTTGTGTGAGCATTTGTTTTCAATGTAGAGAAAAATTGCATACATTCAGTATGCTTCAAAATCAATCAGATCAAACTGTTGTACTCAGAGTTTGGTTCTGGTTTTTTTTTTAATTTCTTTAATATTGTACAAGAAAACAAATAAATAGAAATGGATTTAAGCTGCTTGTATTCTTGCTTACAGAATGTTCTTTCTATGGGAAAAATAAGCACATCTCATTGAGTGGGTGTATATAATGGTACTAGAAGTAAAGTCAAGAGGTGGCATAACAGAAGGTTATAGATTTATTGAATTTTCAAAGGTTTTACTTTGTCTTTTTGGGTATTTAAACGTTTCCCAAGGAGGATCACCATTATCTGATACAGTGAAAACTATGGGTCTTTTCCCCCCTAGGCTTTTTTTAATTTAACATTTTATATATACTATAAACCAACAAATTTACAAACATTCACTGAACAATAAATCAAATTATATAAAAATAACCAACTAACAGAAAAGTAATCAAAGCTTAAAAGTAACATAGTAATCAAGAATGAAATCTATAGAAAAGAAGCAATGCCACATATCAGGTCTTACAACTTATATGCATCAAAAACATATTAAAAGTTGGAGATTTTAAATTTTTCGGAATCCCTTCAATATGCAACAAATAAGAACATAAGAACACAAGAGAAACCAATGTTGGATCAGGCCAATGGCCCATCTAGTCCAACACTCTGTCACACAGTGGCCAAAAAAATACCAGGTGCCATCAGGAGTCTGTGGTTCAAACTTTAAGCATTTTGCTGGAATTGCCCTTGTTCAACACACGTCTCTGGGGATCCTACAAATCCATTCCACTGCCAGCAGAAGGTTTCACTGGCCCAAGAAGCCTTGCTTCTAACAGACGGCACCTGGAGGAAGCCTGTCACTAGCCAAACAGATTCCTAGTGTCCCAACCAACTGTCTCAGCGGCAGCCAAAACGTATTAGGAAATCAAGCTTTTCCTTCATCTGGATCCTGTATGATGAGTAGGTGAAATGGCAGCCAAGGATCAGGGATTCAAATCCCTATTTGCCCATGAAGCTCACTGGGTGGCCTTGAGTCAATCGCTATCTGTCAGCCTGACCTACTCAGAGAATTGTTGTGAGAGTAAAGATCAAGAAGGCATGGATGCCAGCCAGAGCTCCTTGGTGAAAGGTCAGGGTGAAATGAAATAATAATTTTATTGCATGGAAATAGGTGAAAGGAAAAAAGCCATCTGCATAATGTCTATCTATACCAGGATGCTAGCAAAGGATCAGGGTCAGGGGAAAGGTGGCAGCCTTACGTGGAGAACTTAAATATCATGTTTACTCTGGCTCACTGTTCACTTTTAGGTGACGTGGATTATTGACTGTCATCCACAGAGAATCAAGAATGAGCTGCTAAGGGATGTTTAGCCTCATAATTGGCTCGTGAAACGTAAAAAGAGGGCCAATACTGTTTAATGGTTAGTGTATCAGATGAAAACCAGGGGTACTCTTCTTCAAATCCCGACTCTGCTATGAAGCTCACTGAGTGAGTGCGGGCCAGTCACAATCTCTCAGGCTAATTTACCTCACAGGCGTGTTCAGAGGATAAAATGGAGGAAGGGAGACCCATGAAAGCCACACTTGGAGAAAGGGCAGGATAAAAATGTGATAGTATAATGAGCAATGGATGCCCCGGGGCCAAAAGTGCTCTTACACAGTGCTTTCCTTCTCTCCAGTTCATAAATGACAGTGCATGCATGTTTTCCACTTCTGGTATAAGAGAACTAGGGAAGGGGGGGGGTTACTGTGTGCATCAGGTTTCCAATTACAGTTAAAATGCTATTTATAGTACAAAACACACCCTTTTCTGGCATGGGATTAATGTGTTTGTCTTCAGAAATGAAGCAACCCTTACAATAAACTATAGTAGGCCTTTATGTTAGGGTGAAAATTCGTGAAACCAGATGCTTCTGAGGCATCAACTACCTGATAACTTCAGGTTTTTGCCTGAACAGCAGTTCATTGAAAGACCGCATGTATTCAAAACTTCCCACGGGTTAGAACTCTCTCAAGAAGCAGAACAGGCAAAGATATTGCCAGTTGCATTTTTATTTCTGGAGCCAAGTCACAAGAGGGCAGTAAATTTCTTTCCAGTTATATTTCTGTCCAACGTATCTAAGACTATGATGCTAAAACTGTGCCACCAAATTCTTTATATCCTGTAATTGCCTTGCTAGCTTCTTGGTTCTGCATTTCAAAGCCTCATAGTGGATCCAGAAATTACCCACTCATTAATCATTCATACTAATGAGCTGAGGAACCTGTTTTCAAGGGAAATATGCCTGATACAGTTTCAGTCTGTTTCCATCTTGGGATATCTTCCACCTAATCTTCCATGCCAGAATGAATTGGAACTGCGTTGTTATCTCCATAAAGGTAAAGGTAAAGGTTCCCTTGCTCGAAAGCCAGTCGAGTCCGACTCTAGGGTTGCGGTGCTCATCTCCGTTTCAAAGCCGAAGAGCCAGCGCTGTCCGAAGACATTTCCGTGGTCATGTGGCCGTCATGACTAAACACCAAGGTGCACGGAACGCTGTTACCTTCCCACTGAAGTGGTACCTATTTATCTACTTGCAATTTCTTGCTTTCGAACTGCTAGGTTGGCAGGAGCTGGAACTAGAGACGGGAGCTCACTCCGTCATGCGGCAACCCGGGTCTCAAACTGCTGAACTACCGACCTTCCACAGCCTGCAGTTCAGCGTCTTAACCACCTGAGCCATAGGAAGTGATATAACCACTTTCCATTTCTTTGCCCCATCAAGCATTAGAGGTCTTCCTGTGGGAATCTCCAGGTCATAGCAAGCATGGGCAAATACAATCTCAGAGCCAATGACTTTGTGATCTGCTGAGAGGTTCTGAGTCTCCACTGGGACTGGCTGTAACTGTATTTGTTCATGAGAACCACCACCCTGAGTGAGCCATCTTTAAACAGCCCTCCTACATTATGTACCTCATGAAACTATGGAGGCCTGTAGAGAGGCAGTGGTGAGGGACAGGAGCCACCATATTAATTTTCCTGGAGACACAAAGAGTAGATCATGACAACTTCAAAATCATAACATATGATCTCTCAAGTATTGGCGGCTTTATACACACTGGAATATATATTGGAAGATTTCAGAGAAATAATTATTTGACAATAAAGCTGTTGCTTTGCTGGACCAGACCAAAGTCCAGCACCGTGTTTCTACCAATGGCTACCTTGATGCCTTTGGCATGGAAGTTATAGCCAGTGTGGTGTAGTGGTTAAGAGCGGTGGACTCTAATCTGGAGAACCGGGTTTGATTCCCCACTCCTCCTCCACGTGAAGCCAACTGGGTGACCTTGGGTCAGTCACAGCTCTCTCAGAACTCTCTCAGCCCCACCTACCTCACAGGGTGTCTGCTGTGAGGAGAGGAAGGCTAGGCAATTGTAAGATGCTCTGTGACTCCTCTGGGTAGTGAAGGGTGGGTTATAAAAACCAACTCTTCTTCTGTCACATGCATACCCGGTCTAATATTCAGAAACAGACTTTTTTAATCTGAGTAAGAAGCCTATAGAGGAACATATATATCACCAGTTGTGTTGCTCCACCATAAGCTAACATCCTGATTGATGGGTCTTGACTGCATCACTGATAATTTCTAGTGAGGTAGGCAACTGTATTTCTCAAGGCCAGGAATGTGCAGTCCTAGGCAGAGTCACTCTAGGCTAAGACAACTGATGTCACTGAGTTTAGACCAGTATAACTCTGAGCAGGGTTGCACTATAAATCAATCATTTACCTGAGAGTATATTTTTTGTATATTTTATCAGTATTCCAGTCCTAGAAGTCCTTGCAACAAACTGATGACATAGGTGTTTCTCCCAGTCACCATGGTTTATATATATTCCTGTTGCTATGTATGTTACAGTAAAATGTTTAGCAAGAAACATATTTATTTAGTGCACTTATCCTGATCTTCCTCTGAGTTCAGGATGGCATACGTGGTTCTCCCTGTGTCCGTTTTATCCTCATAACAGCCCTATGACATAGATTAGGCTGAAAGCGAATGACTGACCCAAGGCCAGTAAGCTTCTTGGCAAACAGGATTTCCCCCCTTTTTTATTAAAAAGAGTAAAACAGCATAACAACAATTTCATACATGTCATAAAAACAGGATTTTGAACCCAGGTCCACCATAGTCAACTACTAGACCAAACTGGCACCCTAATCTACTAAATAATTCATCAGCTAAATGGGAAGCATATTCTGTGTTGTACAACCCAAACATTGCTGTCTTGGATTGGGTTTTTCATCTAGCGGAAATATATAATTCTAACTTGGGTAATCATTTTCTACTGCTGGGCAGTGGTGTCTGCCTAGACTTTCAGTCTGTTTTCCTGCTTGAACAATGAGCACTCTCTTTAAGTACATGAAGCTTCTCCCTACAGCCCAGTTTTCTTTAATGTGTGCTCACCACTTTCAGCATCATAGGATGAATTCCTACTGACATTTTCCCATACTACTACTAATTTATTTCCAAGTATAATTAAAAAACAAGTCATTCCCACCGTGTATGTGAAGTTCTTCTAGTGTATCTAACCATTCTTGTTTGAAAATGTTAATAAAATGACACTCCTGTTTTCAGGAAGAGTTAGCTCTTTCTTTTTCCAATATTCCCTTCTCTCTCTCTGACCTAAATCCAGATGAGAAGCTCTATCATCCAGCCAACACCAAACTCCTTTTTGACTAGTATTTATAATCCAACAGAAAGCAAGCTTTCCCCCTTCTTCTCATCAAGCTCTTCTGTAACCTTAATATGTTTCTCTTTTAAAGTCTTCTGTATACCCTGTTCAAATAGAAAAACTACTGTCAACCCCTAAAACAGCAGAACAGAACAGGGCCTCTCTGAAGGTCTAGGCCTGACATTCTTGCTCTGATGCCACTGAACTTCTGGTTATCCCAATGTTTTGGGATGGCTGCCAGCCCACTCAGATAAATATATTTGCATTGTAGTTTGTTCTCAGTTAGGCAACATTCAATATTGCAGCCAGCTGAGGCACACAAAAGGGGTGAATTTAGGAAGGGTGGGCTCAGAACCAAGACAGAACTCCTTACTTTGCTTGACATGTTATTGGGAATAAAGTGATGGAAATCATAGGATGTAGCTCTTTATGACATGCCCTTTAATGTCCATTTAGGAAGGTGAATGTGTACTTAAACATCCTTCAATCACTGACTGACATGGATACCATTCCCTGACTGGTGGGTGCCTCAGCTGGTTGGTCATAGAGGTGCTTGGTCTCTACCTCTTTCTGGCCCTGCTTCTGGCTGTGATGCTCCCAATCTTACTTCCTTGCACTGGGATGATTACATGTCACCAGGTCCCCACATCCCAAACTCTGGGACTCGAGGTACAGGGCCTAATGATGTCATATGCTCTTTTAGTGCCGCCCAGGGCTTTTTTTTGTAGAAGCCCAGCAGGAACTCATTAGCATATTAGGCCACACCCCTGACAGTGCAGCTCATTAGCATATTAGGCCACACCCCATTCATTTCCTTGGCTTGCCCAGGTGCCCTGCGGCTGCGGGGAGCCTGGGCAAGCTGGCCCTTGGACAGCCTGGGAAAGGCTGGTGCCCCCCTGGCCCGCCCACCTTGGAGTCATCAGGGGGTGGTCGCTCTCCAGGCCTTCCCTCTGTAGCCACACATGCAGAGGTTTTGGCTGTAGTGGGGGTGGCCAACTCTGAAGCCAGCCAGAACTCCATTCCTGTGCGTTCCTGCCCACTGCCGCCCATTTAACTCTGATTGAAGTCATTTCTGGCCTATGTAACTGTTTTAAGTTGGGCACCACTGGGTAAAGGGGACATGAGATGATGGTGTGTAAGTGAAAGTGTGGAAAGAGGTTTGCTGGATCCATCAGGTACCGTGAACTATTTCCCCACAGTGGCCAACCATACAGGGCTGCCCAATCGAGGTTGAGAAATCCCTGCAGATTTTAGGGTGGCGCCTGCGGAGGGTAGGGTTCAGGGAGGAACCTCGGCAGGGCCTAATTCCATAAAACAAACCCTCCAAAGCAGCCATTTTCTCTAGGGGAACTGATCCCTGTTATCTGGAGATCGGTTGTAATTCCAGGAGATCCCAGCCTCTACCTGGAGGTTGGCAGCTCTACAACCAGATGCCTCCCAAAAGAGCCACAAGGAGAACCCCAGAGGCCAAAGTCTCACCCTGCTGCTGCCCCCAACCAATTTAGAGGTATACTACCTTAGAATATGAAAGTCTCATTTTGCAATCACGTGTGAAGGGTGAGGAGACTAATGGCCTGTAGGGCCTCAAGAGCCTCCTATACACGACTGTTTAGAAATAAGTCCCACTGAACTCAGTAAAGCTTATTTCCATTCAGACATGCAGAGACTGAGTTCCATGGGCTTCCACAAGGGGCAGAACCACAACATAGTAGTCAAGTAAAGGATAACTTTAGTCAGAACATTTATAACACAAAGGATAAATTTACAAAACCCAAACATTTTAATGATTTGCAGATTTCTTTCCCCCCCAGCACGAAGATCTTATACAATAATCTTTTGGTAAGAAGGCAGGCCACAGGAACGTAACTCCAAAAGCTGTATCAGCAGATGCCCTCAAATTCTTATTGTCAGCTAGGGTTGCTATCTTTCCCCCCACTGCTGTGCTTTTAAAGGTAGCATAAGAAAATGAAGCAACTCAAGAATCTTTATGGCAGGCATAGGGGCAGGGCCAGACTTAAGCTTGCAACCCTTTGGAGTTCAAGGTAAATCCAACGGGACTCCACACCTGCCAGAGGTCTGTGGCAAGGAATAGCAGCCATATCTTTTTGCTTCACTGACAGGAATTCTGCCCACACTGAAGGTGTCCATGATGCATAGCAATCAACGTATGGAAGCGTTGTTGGTTTAAGAGTACACAGATCTCAATTTTTAGTATTTTAGGGAAGATATATTGAATCAGGCTGGTCTAATCAGACTGAATGAGTCCAGTGAGAATGCCTGCCTTCATGCTAACAATTCTGGAAGTATAGGCTTGCCATCTTTCCACTTGGCAACTAAAACACAGGTCATATAGGGTGGCCAGCCAAATGGCTGGCCTCCAGAGGGAGACTTGGTGGTGGGGACATTGCATTGGCAGCTAGATGCTCTAGGGATTCATAAGAAACACTGGTTTTACCATGAAGTTTCTAGTGAATCCTAGAGAATCTCACCAATAACGGGATGTCACTTCCAGGTTCACCCCAGAAATGACATCCCGCTATTACCACAGTGGTGATTTTCTGCTTATTTCCCCCCTCTACCCTACTAAGTAGCAGGATTGGGTGAGGGGTGCCACTGGGAGATCTTCCACCATAGCAGGAGATCTGGTGGGCCTACATTTGTAGCTTTTGGATGGGGAGGTCAGCATGCATGTTGTACATAAGACAGTTTTACCCTGGCTGTTTACACCATGCATTGCAGGTAAACAGCCCTGACCTGGAGAAAGGGAGATTGTCAGGAAAAGAGATGACTACTTCTGAGAGTAGTGTCTGAGAAACAGGAAGCAAAAGAATATGCAGGTCAGGACAATATGATCAGAATCGATCTCTAACTGGGTTCAGGCCCAGCAATCAGGATAATATATTAGACATCTTCCCCCAGTTTAAAACAGGTGATTAGGTTAGGTAAGGAAAGGCAGCATGGGTCTTTCTGAACAGTTTAGTTTCTCCTGGAAAAGCAATTCATTACAAAAAATAAATATGCTATAGACAAAACAGCTGCTGGGTTCATTGGAAAATGAGAACTTCCATTAGGAGTAGAAAGGCAGTCAGGGCAATGAGGAGCAGTTTGGCATGTAAAAGGCACCTAGACCTAAAAGGGTATTCTCTGCTTCATAAGAGGCAGCCAATGAAATCTCTGCACGCTTTAAACAGCTCCGTCTCCCTAAAACAAAAGAGAAAAAAAGCACAGTGATATGCATATGATGTGCGATGATTTTTAGACTATTACCGTTTTATTATATTTTTAATTATTTCTAGAGAAAAGCTGTCAGGTAACTTAAATATGTTGTCGAAGGCTATGTTGTCAGGTAAGTTAATGCCGGGCAGCACATAAAATCAACACATCTTAGCCAGCTTCCCAGTTTCTTCACTATTTAGTCTTTCAATGTTAGGAGAAATCACCCAGACTTTTCCACATGCTGCTGTGAGGGAGTGTTGGGCAGAAATCTTTCACATCATTTACTACCTGATCCTTTTAACTGGAAGCGGTGGGGATAGAACCTGGGACCTTCTGCATGCAAAGCATATGCCCTATCACTGAGCCATAGCCCGTCCTTTCCATCTTATTTTCCAAAGGGCACAGTATGAGCTATGGAAATGAGGGACAATTCACAAGTTACAAAGGCCATATGTCCCCTAGGTGGACTTTCTAGAGGCATATTCTGAGAGTTCCCAGCCTAGAACTTGGCAGGGCCAATCAGAGTGTGGACTGAGCCTAGGGGTCTAGCCAAGTGCCAGCAGGAGTTTAAGGGGATGGGGACATTCAGAGTTATGTCGCAGCTTCACTGCATTGCCACTTGCAGTACAAACCTGGAGGTGGCATCAGGGTGTTGCTGTGACGGTGTAAGATTCCACCAAACTCTATGGAACATCAATTTCCCCACCATTTTTCTTCTTCTGCTGCACTGGGCAGTCATGGGAAGCCAGGCCCAGGAGGTTTCCCACTGTAGCTGGAGAGCTGACCTCTCCACCTGGGGCTCACTCATCAGGGGACCTCAAATTCAGATACTTTTTGATACATTTGATATATTTTGCAACCAATGCTCCCCCTAAGCTGTGGAGTCTTGTGAGCAAAAACCCTACTTTGTGAGCTACTGGCATTAAAGTTGTGAGTGAGCGATTCGGCTACTGGATAAATTAGTTTGCTCTGGAGCCATCCTTCCTGAGCTAAGGCAAAAATGTGTGAACTCGAGGCTAAAAACCTGTGAGCTAGCTCACACTAACTCAGCTTGGAGGGAACACCATTTGCAACTTGTTTTTATGCACTTCATGCATTATCATTTTTGGCTGGAGACCTCAAAAGCTGGAAATAGCCCAGGACTCTCTGAACTTCTGAGAGGGCCTGGTCCCAGACATACGCAGGCCCAATAGCTAATGAGGAGCTGGGGTTTGAGCCTTCCCCCCCAGTGCTGTTTTCCTGAGCTGAAATGGCACAGGGGTAACAAGACTTGCCCTAATGGGAAAACATGTACTGGTGACTAACTATACATAAATTTCCACATAATGCCACATCTCTTTTCCATACTGGTCTACTAAACACTTGAGGCAGAGGAGCGAGATTTCTATCAAGAAAATGGTGTAACGGGAATGTAATGTATTCAGATGCTGCCATGAGTACATTAGGATGTGTGTGAAACATCCCATTGGAAAGCAATGTTAAGCTTCGTCTTGGACAGAGGATTCTAGTCCAAGACTACATGACCAATCACATTCAAGCAAGCTGCAAGCGGGAACGTTTCTGATTGGACCTTATGTAATCAACCTGATAGGTTGTTATCTGTAAAGTAGGAGTGGCTATATTAGCCGGGAATGTTTAAATACCGAGCAGTTTCAATGGGCAAACTGTTCGGGCTATCAGATGTTGTACCGTGTTGGAGAACTGATCGTGAAGAGAATAAACTTGAGTCTTTGGCTGAAATCACTCTCCGACTATTTGTTAAGCTCAGGACTTAACAGGGAAGGCATAATTTGCCCACCCAGCCCCAGTACCATGGCCTCAGTCCCAATTAGCCCCCCCCTCGTGACTGCTTTTTAAAAAAAGATCTGATGGATGATCCCTAATGTAGGCCACAGTTCAGAACATGGGCATGATGCAGTTATAAAGGCCTATCCCATATAGTCTCTGATAGTTTTACTACCAGGGAGAACTTCCCATTCCCCTTAGATCAGTTTCAATAACACACAGCCTTTGAATGGGCAATATGCAGATAACCTGCGTTTCCGTGACAACTAGGCCTTAGACAAACCCCTCTGCTTTTTCTGAGCCTGTCTAGAAGGTCAATATAAACCTCATAGAAACACTGGTTGTGCCTTGAAGGGTAGCACAGTATACTTATACATCATAAGCAAACTAGGTTTGCATTTTACTGTCCATTTTGGACTGAAAAATGGCTTGCATTTTCTGTTCGTTTTTTGGTATTCCAAGGCCACAATATGAAACCAGTCATCACAGTCAGAGGGCAGCAGGAGTACATCCGTGCGTTGTGATCACACAAGCGGCCTTACCCCACAGCAGTCCCCACAGAGTGTTCCAAGGAGCCCGTTGACAGCCTGAATGGCACATAGCACCATTTGAGCTCCACTCATTATTAGCAGCAAAGAGAAGAGAGTCAGATTCCAGGGCACGACAGACTCAGGTGACGTGCAATCATCCCAAAGAGAATAGTTCCCCAAATAATTCCTGTGCCGCAAAGAAAAATACAAAGGTTAATAAACCATCACACACACACACACACACACACACAATATACGACCAAGAGACAACCTCAGGCAGGGTTTTGCTAACAGAGTGTGCCTGATTCTCAAAGGTTCTATTGAATCCTGTGACAGAGGTCTTGGACACTGATGCGAAACCTGCTTCTCTCAGCAGATAACTGAAATTGCTAGGGGAGGAGACCACACTCCCTTCCTGTGCCCATCAACGGCCTTTGGCTAGTCAGATAATAGGCATCATTATCAGAACAGTAAAAAGATAAGGGCTTTGTGGCGCCAGAGCAGTTCAATGAACAACTTTATCCGCAGAACAAAATTTTGAGTCCAGTGGCACCTTTGATACGAACAAAGTTTGGTCTTGAATAAAACTTCGTTGGTCTTAAAGGTGCCCCTGGACTCCAGATTGTGTTCTGCTGCATCAGACCAACATGGCTACCCACCTGAATCTAACTTTAGCCACAGCTGGGGCCACATGCCAGTGGTTCAAACTTTGTTCCACATCTGGACTAACAGCACCTTTAGGGAGGGGGCCAGAATTGGTCCTTCGCACTGGGGAAGAAAGTTTAACCCTTCTCTTGCCTGTATTGTGCTCCCCCAAGCTCCTAAGTGCCACATAAGGGAAAATAAATATGGGGAAATCTCCTTTGTCAGTTCTCAGTATGGTACCAGTTAAGTCCTAAAGTGTAAAGTGAATAAGTTGCCACTCCCCTACACCCCACCCTTTCTCCCATGTCCTCAACAGCAGCATGATGCAAAGAAGGTAATGAGGTGGAGCTTTTCTGTCATGGAGATAAAAAGAAAGGAAAAACTCCACCTTATTAATTTCCTAGTTTCAGACTGCTATGAAAGATACAGGCTGATTTCGCACTAGAGCTGCCTCGATGTTGCGCCGCCGTTTGCCCCAATACTATTGGTCAATTTCACACCCGAAGCTGTGGGGCTGCATTTTGACTCGCGGCTTTGCCCGATTTCCCCCGCAGTTTCATGATCCTGTTTTTTGAGGATCATGAAACTGCGGAGGAAATCGGGCGAAGCCACGGGTCAAATGCAGCCCCACGGCTTCGGGAGTGAAATTGACCAATAGTATCGGGGCAAACAGCGGCGCAACATTGAGGCAGCTCTAGTGCGAAATCAGCCACAGTATCACAGTCGGCAAACAACTAGAAGAAAACCCTGTCTCAAAATGTAAACGGGCCATAAATCAATACCACCTATGTTGCTGGTTGTATTTGTAACATCTACTGATTATTTAGAGAGAGGCATGACTAAATGAACAAGAGCAGAGGTCATTTCGGGGGGGAACGCGGGGGAACGCAGTTCCCCTGGGTGAGGTGCAGGGGGGCGGGGCACATGACGAAGCCCCGCCCCCTGCTTCCGGCCGCCCCGCTTCCCGCCCTCATTCAGCCAGGAGAAGAGGGAGGGTTAAGTTGCTTCCTCCCCGCCTCTCCCCACCCCTGCCTGCCTGGGGCCAGGGAGGGCCTTGGCGGGGCTTCCTCGCACTCCCGCTGGCCTTGCAGGTCCACCGCCAGGCCCCTGATGTCAGGGGGTGTGGCATATGCTAATGAGTTATGCTAATGAGTTCCCCTAGCTCTTTTTCTACGAAATGACCCCTGAACAAGAGTATTAATTTAAAAAGTATTAATACAAAATTAATTAATACAAAAGTATTAACACATCATTAGTGGAGGCATTTTTTTCCTTATAATTTATTAAAACTGAGATAGACAGATGAAGAAGAAGTGAATGATCCCTGGCTAGTCCACCTAGAACTTGCATTCTTTATGTGGAATGAACCTTGTGGAATGAGCTGATGTTCAGATTATCAGATGTGACAGTGATCTATTAACTGCAACTGACTTCATTCTCAGAAACTAGCAGATACAAGGATGGATTTTCTGAAATTTTCTGCAGAACAGTTGGTGCTTGGTCCTAGATGGAGCATGTGTGCCTTTGATACGTTCTAATGGGTGGAAATGATCCAACAGTCCACCGTGTTTGGTAAACATCAAGCTTCAAAGTATAGCAACAATACCCTTCTTATAGCAACGTCACTTTCCTGTCTTCTACTATGTAGTTCAGGGAAAGAAAATAACCGACTTACCCATTTTTAAATGGATAGGTCCAATTTCCATTGTTTACAGAACATTTAGGGCCTCTGTCCAGAGCAACGGCTGACAAAACAAAGCTGTACCCAGCTCCCAAAACTCCCACTCCTGCAAATATTACAGAAGTAAACATCTGGTAGAAAGAGGAGAAATCGGGAAAAAACAGTCAAAGTCTACCCCAAACCATCCAGCAGGCAATTTGCAGCTTTTTCTATGGCTCACAAACAAAATACAACAGAGTGATGTGGTCATGAGATCCATTTCCAAATTTAGTGAACTTTCCTAACCTTGGGGGGGTTATGCTGATAGAAGCCAAGAGTGAGGTTCTCAGGCCTTCAGCCTCAAGGGATTCAGGCCAGTGGCCTATAGCCACCTCACTGAAGTTGGCCAATTCAACTCTGTCCTATAAAACTGGCTCAATGAGAAAGGATGGATGAGACCAGTGGTCCATCTAGTCCAACATTCTATTTCCTGCCGTAACCAGCCAGATGCCTGAGGAGGTGCACAGCATGGACACAGGGGCCAATACTTTCCCTTATTGCTGCTTTCCTCTCAGCTAACTGGCATTCAGAGGTCTACTACTTCAGAACATGGAAGTCCCATTTAGCCATCATAGCTAGCACTACTGATGGCCCTAGGCTTGCCATTCCCCCAGGGCGGCAGGGGTATCCCTGCTTTTAGGGCCCCTGATCCACCATCTGAATCTGGCCGGCAGGGGGAACCTTGCCCCCAAAGTGCCAGGATCGGGCCATCATGCCCGGCCACGATAATGTCACCCGGCAGTGATGTCATTGCAGTGTGTGTGCATAGTGTTGTTGTTGTTCAGTCGCACAGTCGAGTCCGACTCTTCGCAACCCCATGGACCAGATCACGCCAGGCCTTCCGGTCTTCCGCCGTCCTCTGAAGTTGGCTCAATTTCGTGTTCGTTGCATCTATGACACTGTCTAACCATCTCATCCTTTGCCGTCCCCGTCTTCTTTGACCTTCAATCTTTCCAAGCATCAGGGTCTTCTCCAGTGAGTGCACCCTTCTCATTTGGTGGCCAAAGTATTGGAGCTTCAACTTCAGGATCTGGCCTTCCAGGGAACAGTCAGGGTTGATTTCTTTTAGGATTGACTGATTTGATCTTCTTGCAGTCCAAGGTCCTCTCAAGAGTCTTCTCCAGCACCATAGTGCAAAAGAATCTATTCTTCGGCACTCGGCATAGCGTGCACACCAGAAAATCCTGGATGGGAAGCCTCGTCTTCCCCACCTGGTAACCCTAGATGGCCCTAATCTCCACAAATTTGCCTAATTCCATGTAAGCCATCTAAACTATTGGCCATCATAAGAAACAAGATTTTCCAAGAAGATCCACAATTATATTTTTGATAAAGACTTTTTTTGCTTGACACACTGACAAAATTAAAAATTACAGTACGCTATTTTCAAAAGGACAGCATCACTTGGATCTAGATTGTAACTCATCCCATTAGTAGGAGCAGACTCTTGATATTTAAAAAGCTTGACATTAAAAAAAAACCAACAACCCAGCCATGGAGGACTCTACCATGTCGCAAGCTGGGTCAATGGATCTGGGGGTGTGACAGCTTCCACGGTTGACACTGCCTTGCCCCCACCCTGCTACCCCCCCAGGGGCTTAAACACCTGATACTCCTTCCTTCCTCATTCCCCAGGTGTCTTTAAGCTCAGTGTGATAAGCAACGTATGTTCAATAGGCTTTCCTGAAATTCTAGTGAGAAACAAGAGTTCAGGAAGGCCTATTGGCTGCACTAGTCGTGTGCTCTATCTAAAGTTGTTTGGGGAACACAGAGGGAAGGACGGTTATTGGCTCCAGCTTCTGGTTCTGGGTGGTGGGGAAGGGAGGATGTGGGCAGCTGGGCTGGCTGGCTGATGTGGCACCCCTTGTGGAGCCACCTGAATTGCCAGGCCAGCCTGCAAATGATGGGGGTGGGTGTTCTTCAATCTGTAAAATGAATGGCCAGATTTATACATTTATTTTTCAGCAAGTACGGTCCCTCTCGCCTTCTGTTGTATCCAGAGCCACAAATGAAGACTTCCCAGTTTAGGAACTCTGCAATCAAACTCTAAATTTGCTGGGATAGCCACATGCAGGCACCTTAACCACTGGCGCTTGACTTCTGTTCCAGTAAGTGGGATTCTAACAGTGCAATCTTAAGAACACATTCCCATTGAATAAGACTTGAGTAGGATTCTGAGAAGACCAACTTAGAACTGTTGTCTCAGCCACTGAGATGAAAACTGTGATACTAGAGAACAAAGCAGTCTTCATTCAGTATACCTCTAGGTTATATCTTTTTCTTGGATTAATTTGTGAAAACAGAATCAAAAGTACTTAAAGGCTACTATTGTAAAGTCAGGTGAACTGGATTTGCTCAGAGCAGGGAGCCACATGCGAGAGCCAGTTTGGTGTAGTGGTTAAGTCTGCGGACTCTAATCTGGGAGAACCGGGTTTGATTCCCCACTCCTCCACTTGCACCTGCTGATGTGACCTTGGGTCAGTCACAAGCTCTGGCACAGCTGTCCTTGAAAAAGAGCCGTTTGTGTCAGAGTTCTCTCAGCCCCACCCACCTCACAGGGTGTCTGTTGTGGGGAGGGGAAGGGAAAAGAGTTTGTAAGCCGCTCTGAGACTCCAAGTGAAGGGCGGGGTATAAATCCAATCTCCTCCTCTTCTTCTTCTTCTTCTTTCACACATATTGTGTGGCTCCCAGCAGGGAGGCTGGGGAAGCTACATATCATTAGCAAACAAATATCACTGGACAAATAAATATCATTATCAATATCTGCTTTCACCCCTTTTGTTATTATTTTGGCAGTCTCATTTAATGTTAATAAAAAGCAAATTTGCATATTTTCCAATAAAAACGTGTGTGTAATATTTGTTCATGTCTTGCGGCTCTCAAACGTCTGATATTTATTATTTGTGGCTCTTATGTTAAGCAAGTTTGGCCACCCCTGGCTGAGAGGATACTGAAAATATCTCTAACCCCATACCCCACCTGAAATTATCTACAAACCGCACACTGGAAATTGCACTGTGTGACTAAGACTGAAAACCTATTTAACTTGTTTATTCCCAAGTAAATACCCATAGGATGGGGTTACATGGCTGATTCACCTAACTATAATGAGGTGGACATGAGATGAATTTTCCTATGGGTTTTAGCACACTGCATGAGTGTTATTAGTGTGGATAAGGTTATAGTTATAATAAATGTTGTTTTATAAAGTGACAGCTTTGCTCCCTTGTATTGGATTGTTTGTTGTATGTATGACAACATTGCTTTTTGCATTCCCTAATTTTGTAATCCAGTTGCTATGCATTGTTTGTATGCTGTTATTGTATCTAGTTTAATTTTGCAATCTGCCTTGAGTCTCAGTGAAAAATGTGGAATATAAATGAAGCAAGCAGTCAAATAAACATGAATGCAGATAACGATTTACCATCTTCTGCTTCAAGACATACTTTGAGAACCTCCATTTCTCCTTCTGCCACAATGACATGAACATTACATAAGCACAATGGTAACTATGTTTTGAAACAGCACAATGATTTTAGAAGGGTGTAATTCTGTTTAGAATTACCCTGCTGATAACACGTTAATCTTTGTACCTGGAACATATAGGAATACATTGATTAAGTGCCTGATAATACTGTCCTTATTGTAGGGCTACATGCAATATAGTTTTTCTGTATATCCTGTAGCCATGGACACTTGTCATTAAACAGACTTTGCTTCAAATAATTTCAGTTCTGTTCCCAGTTCCTTTCTTTATATCAGGGGTTCCCAACCTTTTTGATATGGAAACAACACAAGTCCACATTAACTTGGTATAGTGACCCATCCAGGGTTCACCTAAGGTTTTTGATGCCCTATTTAACTTTCACCTATTTAGTAGGTACAGTGCCCATTTTTAGGCACAACAAATCTGTAACTGATATTACAGTTACTGTGTTAGCAGTCAGACCCCTCATCCTACAGCAATAGGCTTGCCAAGTCCCCCCAGAGGCCCATTACCCGCCGCCGGCGGATCGGGCCCCGGGGGGAACCCCACCCCCAAAGCACGTGACGTGCCTGGCGTCAGCACATCAACCGAAAGTGACGCAGCTACGCCAGGTGCACCGGGCGCGGGACCGCAGTCATCTGAGTGAAAACTCCACGGACCTCTATCTTTGAGATTGGTAACTATTGCCTACCCAAAACTACTTTCCCCCATCCTCCCATATTTCCTCTTAGCTAGCTTGTGTATTTTTTTGTGTTTGTATGTGTGTGTTTTGCCCTTTTATTCCTATTTCAATAAAACCCTTTCCAGTTAAACATCCAACTGGTTTATTTCAAGAGTTCTCCAAGGGGACTTCCAGGTTGATGGCGGTGCGTTAGCAGACTAACCTCCCGGACCTCCCGGGGGTGAAGCTGCGCTCTGGCTGAAGGAGGGGGTGTGCAGGCTCGTCACCCCCCCAGGGACCCGGCTGAAGGGGCCCTGGCCAGGGGACTTTTGAGAGGTCGCCTCTTTGCCGGCGCAATGCCGGGGAATTGAGGCGCCTCTCCGTCCCGAAGGTTCTTTGTGACGCGAGGCCGAATGGACACAAGTGATGCCGACCGGGGCAAGCATAGGAGGTCAAGCGGCAGAAATGATCATTAAAAGAGGTCTGAGGACCAACTATGAACGCGAGTCTAATGTAAGCGGTGGTTAAAGAGATAAGAATGTTCCCTACCCCATTCTGTAAAACGGAAAGTGAGACAGGCGGGGGAGGGACGCCTCCCAACCTCATGAACTGTTGAGCGAATTGAGGGGGGGGAGCAGAAGAGAAAGCGTGCAAAACTGTTAAGAAATACTCACCAAGGCGAATCTGAGCATTGGGCGCTTATTCAGAGAACTTTAAAATACTTGTTAAAGTAAAGAATCGATAAAGATGGCGGGGAATAGGACGGAGAAAGAGAAACTTCTGAAATCGAAACTAATGGAGAGTCTTAAACCAGAAGGAACCAATGAGCTGGCAAAGACTTTGGCAGAATCTATGTGCCCCCTACTGGACCAGATTAATAACATCAAGGAGCAGATGTCAACAATGACCCAGTGTATCACCACACAGCAAACACAGATAAACGAGACTCTTAAAATGATGAATGAAACAGCTGTGAAGGTGAAAGAAGTGGACGCCACTGCACAAAAGGTGAAAAAGAAAGTAGCACCCCTGAAAGTGGGGGAGAATACCATCAGAACATTGAAAGATATTCCATTTGAGATAAGACAAAGGAGAAAGAAATATAAAGAATTAACTCTTTTTCTACAGACAAATGCAATCGGATATAGATTGGATATATGCCTTCTGGGCATAACCTTCAAAATCAAGGACAAAAAAGAAAAGATTGACTCTGTTAAGAAAGCACGGGAATTTTTAAGAGTCCAGTTGGGTGAGCCAGGGGAGGAAGGGAAAAAAGGGATGGACAGTAAGTCCGATGGAGAGCTGGACTCAGAATCCTCCGGAGAGGACTCTCTTTCAGAGAAAGGGGCGGCAGCCCCTAAAAGTCCTTATAAGCTCCGGAAGACATTAGGCAAGGAGAAGTAAAGGCTGAAGGACTCTGAATTGTGCCTTTATAAAATGTTGAAATGAGATGCTCTGGGGTATTTCTGTATGACAGTTAAACTTTAAACTTAAACGTGGGAAAGTTAATGATATTTGAATCAGTTGATAGCAAGATTAATGACATTAAGACTAAATGTTTGTTTAAGCTGGTGAGGGGACCTCCTCTCTTGGGTTTTTAGTTAGTAGTGGGTATCTTTCTTTATCCCCAAATTGTAGTCCCCTTTCCTATTTTCTGTTGTAGTTTGTAGTGTTAATAATAATGCAATAAAAAATCCCCTCCAGGGGCATAAAAAAAGAGAGTTCTCCAAGAGAGCAATCCCCATAAATATAGATGGAGAATCCCAGCTACCCCCTCTTGCTTATCTCCTTTAAAGCTAATTCCCTGATTGATCTATAAGTACAAAATCTCAAACTGTAATTAAAAATCTATCAATTGGCTTTGTTTTATAATCCCCTCCAGGGGCATAAAAAAAGAGAGTTCTCCAAGAGAGCAATCCCCATAAATATAGATGGAGAATCCCAGCTACCCCCTCTTGCTTATCTCCTTTAAAGCTAATTCCCTGATTGATCTATAAGTACAAAATCTCAAACTGTAATTAAAAATCTATCAATTGGCTTTGTTTTATTGCTAAATTACTATTATATGTGGAGTTAAAAATAAAAGTTTGGGAGCTGAAAAGTATTAGACATTGTGTAATACCTGGATAAGGCTCAAAGAATACATGAACATACAGGAATGTAAGAACACGCACACTTGGAAATTAAAATTTCTGTAATTCCAAATTAGACTCTTGATGATGGAAGCAAATTATTCACCATTTGCTCATGACTTTGCTATGCTAATGCAGGGCCCAAACAAAGGGGGAAATTGGGCACAACTGAACTAGAGCCCTACAGTTGATGGCTAAAAACAGACACAAACAATTCATTATTCTGATAAGAAGAAAAGCAACTAAAAAGCTAACAAGGTTTCTCTATGCCATATCAGAAATAACATACAGAAATGTTGTGCATTAATAAGTATTTATTGGCATGAAGAAAGCTAAGATGCAGCCTAAATATCAAAGTTATTTTGGGTTTTGTGAAAAACTGGGTAGCAATGAAATGCATACATCTGTCCCCCAAGGACATTTCTGGGACTTACCGCAAACCTCTTCCCACAGCTTTCATTCCCACAGCATCCACAGCAATCATTGTTCTTAAGCCCAAAAAAGACCAAGATAGGAAACACCATCTGAGGGCAACAACACATATACTCTGATGAGACCAGATCATTCCTGATGCAGCTGCATTTAATCTGGTTTGACTCAATGGGTCTGCTCTGGAGTAAGCAACTGGATCACTGACAATGCAGTCCTACATATATTTATTTGGCAGTTAGCAAGGTACGGCATTTCTAGATTTTAAAAGGTAGTTTCTGTCTACAAATGACCTAGTATACAAAAGAGGTAAGCTTGACCAATGCTATCTTCTACTGGAGCACCAATGTGTTCACATCAAATTTCTGGTGAGCTTCCAGGGGTAACCGCTTGACTGCCTCGGGAAACAGAATACTGGGCTAAAAGGGCATTGGTCTGGTTTAGTAAGGCAATTTTTATATTCTTAATTTAGGGTTGCCAACTCTGGTTTGGGAATCTCCTGGAGATTTGGGGGCAGGACTCAAGGAGGGATTTCTCCTAGAAATTGAATACCATACAGTCTGCCTTCTGAAGCTACAATGTTTTTCCAGGGGAACTGATCTGTTTTCTGGAAATCAGTGGTAATTCCTGGAGAACTCCAAATACCACCTAGAGACTATCACCCCTAATTCTTATCCATCAAAGGCAATCCAGCAGCAGCTTCAATCCTGAACACACTTACTACGCAGAAGACCCACTGAAAACAGCTGAACATGTTTCAGAGTAAATATGCAGAGGATCACACTGTAATATATGTTTTAGAATATATTAGGCAAGTTAATAAGAGATTAAATGAGTTTTTCCAGTTATGTTATTTTTGAATTTTCAGTTTACTAATTGAACAAATTGGCAATCTGCATTTCTGACATAAACTGTACCAAGGCTAGATTTCTGCAAACTCCAACATTTTTTTGTTCAAAATATCAATAAAAATGAGAACATTATATGAACTTACTCACCAGTATACCCGAACCCAAGATCCCTCCAAAGTACCAGACTTCATCAGAAATATGATCACTGGGTTCAACATTTCCTCCAGGGAAAAACAGCAAAATATTGGCAAGGGCACACAGCAGAGTCAGAGGAATGAGAGTAATTCCAAGGCACTTTGCGCACCCTCCACAACACATTTTCCCAAAACAATATTGTAAACTCCGCTAAGAAAAAAAATTGGAAAACTTTCCCCCAGAATCCTTTTAGTGTCTTAATCAAGAGCTTCTTGTTATATTTTACCCCAATCTGTTTAGTGTTTGGGTTCAACCTTGGGGTGGTTCCTTTCACAGAGCTGCTGTCTGCTAGCAACCCAGTGGTCTGATTATTTATAAGCTTTCATTGTCATGATCTCATTTTTCTGCATCTCTTCCCCCACCCCAATGAAATTACATTCACAGCAACCTCTAATTTTACCATGACAACCGGTGAGCTCGGTTAATGTTCTACCAGCATGGATAAGACAGTCAGAAGTTTAGAACTGGCTTATTGGGAAACACCCTTCCCTGTTCCCACTGCTGATTTTTTTTCTTTTGTCGTATTACTGCATTTAAACTGACCCCCACCCCAAATTCTTAACCATGACATAAATGTAAGTAAATCATTAGGCAGTGTGTCACCGATTTACCCAGCCCCGGTCATTTACACAGGCAGTCCCCCAATAAGCATGTGTGGATGAGCACAGCAATACTCATTTCTTAATCTATGCTGCCTTGAAAGTAATAAGATAACAGCTATGAATCAAATGCTGAACTATTTTGGGATAACCTATGGAAAACTCAGGCAAGGTTAGTTGGTCATTATTATGTCGCTGTTCAATAGCAGCTTTCTCTTGAACATGGTTCAGTTCTGGTATTACAACCCAAAAGGGTGATAAGTACCTGATTGGATGGACTGTAGGGTAACAGCATCAGACAGGCAGGGGGGAGGTTCGTAATCACCCTTGTCCCTCCCAACCATTTTGCCCCTTTATATCACATTGCATGTTCTACACATGCATGAGTCCGTCCCCGTCAGGTGCCATTTGGAAGTACTTTTTTCAAAGGTTAATGCCCCTACTGCAAAGCCTCAGGGGACATTTCCTGACTCTTTGGAAAACAAATTAGCAGATGTATTTGGAGAGGCAACATGGTTGATTTGTAAGCAACTTATTAAACACAAGCAGTGCACATAGGCAGATCAGCACACACACACACCAACCCGAGTCCAGATTACAGTTGCCAGCTCCAGGTTAAGAAATGCTTGCAGATTTGGGGTGGGGTGGGGTTTGGGAGGGGCTTCAATGGGGTATAATGCCATAGAATCCACCTTCTGAAGCAGACATTTCCTCCAGGCAAACTGATCTCTGTTGCCAGGAGACCAGTTCTAATAGCAGGAGATCTCCAGCCACTGCCTGGGGATTGACAGTCTTAGTCCAGATACTTGATCTGTTGCTACAGTCTGCTTCTACTACACACTTAAGAGTCCAAGTTTGGCTATTATTTCAAATCAGTGTTATATCCCCCCTTCAAAGTCTCTGGCTTTTTCACCACATGGAGCCAGAAGTGTGATTGCTCCCACTCTGCTCCTGGTAATGTCTGCAACTCCTGACCGGATGGTAAGCTAACCAACCTGTGGGCACTGCCACCTTGATTCAATGCTATGCCCTGTGTAGGTGGGCAGGAGGGGCAGACAAGTCGTATGCTTTATTTGTGGCAATGAGAGGTATCAGTCAGCTCCAGATGAAGCTGATCTATAAGACCGGCAGCCCACCCGTCTATGTACAGAATGCATTGTTTCATTTCATTGTGGTCCAGTCCATGAATTTTTTACTTCTGTCTCTGGTGCTAGCAAGCAAAATTTTTATACTTGGTTGCTTTTGCCAGAATTCAGAATGCTGATGAATCTGAACTATAACATAGCTCTGAGTTATGAAGACATTTGGCTTGATTTATAACCTCTAGCAAAGAAAATCCCCCATCTTGAGTTTATTTAGCTCTATTAAAACCAGTGCAACAAAGCACATCCTGTTATTCCTGTTGATTTGTGGATCACGCTGACTGTAAAGTAATCTGATTTTTGTTATAAGTCTTAGCGATATTTCCTGGCTTATCCACCATAAATAGGTTTGCGAGGAAGTAAGCCCCAGTGATTTCCACAGAAAGTACTTTCAAGCCAATGAACATAATCCAGTAAAGGTTATTTATGTCTATGCTCATTATAATTAATACAATGGGGCTTAATCATGACTATTTCACCATTGATTTCAACAGTAGCCTGTCCTGACTTACACAGACTGCATTGCATCCAGTGAATTTAGGGCCACTTCCACAAGGATCTTGTTTCCTAAAATGGAGCATTTCCTCCTCAGAGCATCCACACAACTTCATCGTGCATGCCATTCATCTTCCAGGTATCCCCTGCTTTGCTGCAACCTGTTCCAAATATGCTCTGGTACAATCTGTTCCAGAATGAAGGCTTGCCTACCACACAGTTGCTATATTGGTATAACACTATAGCAATATAGCTACTATGCATTTTTGTTAAAAGCTTTCAAAAAGCTTTCCTGCAGCACAGGAAGGGGAGGTTGTGGGGATGAGGGGATACTGAAGAAAAAGTGGAGGATACCACTCTGTGGATGCTCAGTTGCTACTGCCAAGGCTTCTACATTTGCAGCATCCTTTCTTCATTCTGCAGAAACACTACCTTGTCAAAATGCAGGAAAACCCATGTGGAAAAATTCCTTTCATGACAATTTTATTCTTTAGCAAGTGAGAATTGCAAAGACACATAGCCAGAGGCCATCTTGGAGACTAGAAGATTGATTTTGATTAGTGGGGAAGTGAAATGGTAACATTTTACTGCAAAAATTGAGATTTGGGTTTCTCTACATCACTCTGAGTAACGAACACCTTCCATTCTGCTGACAATGATGTGTTCTTCCATTCTTTTTGAAATTTTGACTATGCAAAGCTAAGGGGTGCCCTTTTACCCAGCATCTAATACCAGTTCACAAAGCTAAAACAAGGCAATGCCTACTTTTCATATTTTAGATATGCGTTAGTTAATTGGGTTTAGCTGGAATGAGTTTTGCATGTGGTACTGACAGTTTGCAACCTTAGTCCATTTGATTTGCAGTAAGACGTCTTCATTGCAATCTATATATCTAATTCTCAACTCCCTCTGCGTGTAGATATGTATTTCAGCAGATAGGTGGCATGCTCTCCCCCAACAAGTTTTTCTACAGATTGAGGAGACTCCATGGGTCTACAGAAAAATTCAAAAAGTTTTTAAAAACTCAGGGACGGTTGAATCCCCCCCCCCCCAATACCTTTTGAAATGCATGCCGCAGGAATCTACTCCAGGCTCTGCCACATCGACAGGGCGAGACAGACTGAGATAGCCAGAGGGAGGGGGCAGGAAGCAAAAGCAGGACTGGAGCTTGGATTGGGAAGGATTCCTCCTTCAGTATGAATGGCTAAATAGCAGGGGGGTTGGAGCCAGGTTTGGGACTAGGATTGCCCACTTCAGGTTGGGAAATTCCTGGAGATTCTGTGGTGGAGTCTGAGGAGTGCAGAGTTTGGGGAGGGGAGAGGCCTAAGCTGGATATAATGCCAAAGAGTCCAATCATGTTCTCCAGGAGGACAGATCTCTGTTGTCTGGAGTTCAGTTGTAATTCTGGGGGAGGTCTCCAGGTCCCACATGGAGACTGACAAACCTAGGCCTAGCAGCATCCTCTGGGTGACTGGATACTACCTGACTTGCATGATTCAACTAGGCCTGGCTGCTTTGCTACTGTTCAATGTTCTATGAAAGTCAGTGTAGTATAATGGTCAGAGCTTCAGAGTAGGGTTTGTGAGACCCAGGTTTAGATCCCCATCTTGCTGTGGAAGCTCACTGGGGGATTTTGGACCAGTCACATACTTTCAGCCTAACCTACCTCATAGGGTTGTTATGTGGATAAAAAGGAAGAGAGAATAATGTAAACTGCTTTAATCCCCACTGTGGAGAAAGACCATAGTTTTACTCATTAGAATCTGCAAAGCAAAAGGAGATGGAAAGCTGAAGACAGAGGGGTAAATAAAGGTAGGTCGGCTGTTGGGTGGAAATGAGATAGGGATGCCAACTCCAGGTTGGGAAATTCCTGGATATTTGAGGGGTGGAGCCTGGGGATGGTGGGGATTTTTTTTTTTTTTTTTTTTTTTAATAACTTTTTATTGATTTTTATACAAGAAAAACTTACATATAACCTCAGTGAACAAATCCAACTAACAACAAACAATTAATAAAAAGGTGCAACAATATGAACATATAAACTACATCGTGTGATCAGGTCTTCTCTTAATAGAATGAAAAGTCTATATACTTCTCTGGTAGTGCAAAAAGAGAATTCTTGTTCCTTGTGGTATAATCGAAGAAAGAGAACCATCTTGATACAAATCTATTAGGGCGGGATGGCACGTTGGTCGACAGTAGTTGTTCTGCAATCTTATCTGATACTATATAATCCCAACATTTTGTAATCCATTGATTAATAGTAGGGATTTTAGGTTGATTCCAAAGTTGGGCTAGTAACGATTTTGCTGCTGATAAAAGAATGGATGTAAGTTCTTGTCTCTCCTTAGATGCTGTATAATTCGCGTAGTTTCCCAAAAGGATGGTGTCTGGCGAAAAAGGTAAGTCATGTCCTGTAATTTCCTGTAATACACCTTTAACTTTAAACCAATAGCTATTAACCAGTGGGCAATCCCACCAACAATGTAAAAAAGTTCCCTTTTCCCCACATCCCTTCCAACACAACGGAGAGGACTTATATTTACAATGGTATAATCTTTCAGGGGTTAAGTACCACCGGGAGTATATTTTGTAGGATTGCGTCCGCATAGCTAAAT